>NW_013667548.1:7351-44881 GCF_000517525.1 Limulus polyphemus
TATAAATTAAGCCCATGAGACATTCAAAAACTTCTAGCAACGTAGCTCAATAATCTCACTATTGTAAATAATCACTAATTCATAATAATTGATCTACACAACATATGTTACGCAAACAGTTACATAAACAAAGTTAACATAAAATATCGCTTCTAAAAATAACTAATTAAGACATCCCCACTACATAAACTATCTAATTCTCAATGCTCATATTTAACTTAACCAGTCGTGTATATCTAACACCCACTCTAATTCTTCTTTTATTTTTCAAGAGTGACAATTTCAGGAATTTTAAGTATATCTTCCTATTACACTTTCCATCCAATGTATCATCCTAATAGCCCTTCTTTGAGCCTTTCCAACAATTCAATGAATGTCCTTCCTGGGGTAAAAAGCCCAAGACTGAGCACAGTTTTTCAAATGTGGCCTAAACAATAACCTATACAATGACATTACAAACTCTTTTGATTTTTATTCAATATTTCTATAGATACAACCTAAACTCATATTTGTCCTGCCACTAGCAACAGCACATTACTTGGATGGCTCAAGAGGCTGATCAACCAGAACACCAATATCTTTTTCTTCCATAAAACTGCTTAGGTTATTTCCATCAAATTTATACTAGTAATTCAAATTGTGATATCCCACATGGATTTATTGTAATTAAAAGCCATCTTTCATTTATTTGCCCAACTCATTAAATAATCCAAATCATTTTGTAATGCAGCAATATCCTTCTCAAAGCCAGCAGCACCCAGAAATATAATATAATCAATTAATTTAAATAAATTATTGACCATTTCTTCATATGTGTCATCGATATTATGACATTAATTCTGTTTAACTGAACTCCATTTATAACAATCCTCTGCTCTCTTCCATAGAGCCAATTTTCTGTTCAATGAGCCAACCGATCATCCACAACTACAGAGATAATGTTTTTAGCAAGTCTTTTATATGACATCTAGTCAAATGTCTTCTGAAAACCCGGAGACATCTAAACCTAACCCGTATCCTCGTATAAATAAGCAGTAACCTCTTCAAAGATTAGGATGGTAAGATTTTCTCCTAGTGAAATCATTTAAAACTTTTTAGATAAGAGAAATTTCATTGATTTTGTTTACAATCAGACATATCTTTATTCTTAATTCTTTTCTAAATATTATGCTTCTTTCTTTTAATTCCTGTATAAATTCCCGTCTTATAGTCTTACTTTTTTATCTTCTTATATTTTCTCTCTTTTTCTTTAATTTCTGCTCTTTAATTTTTCTTTAAATCTATTCTTCTTCATTTTTCTGGCTCTGGTTGTATTTTAATTTTTGTCTTCTGTTTCATGTTTCACCAGCTCCAATAACTTTGCAATTTCGCTTCAAATTTTCATCTCGAAGTTTACTCAAAGTTCTATTCCACTTCTGTCACCACTTTAGCAAAAGTAATGCAAAATCTAGTCTATGTAATGATAACTAATTAATTTATTTCTTCTTTGATTTTTCTACAGGCTACATTTACTTTTATTTTGTAGGCCTAAGTTGTAATAGAAATTCAAAAAACTAATGTTACTAGTCTTACTCACAAATAACTTAAATCATTTCTTTGTTAATCAATCGATTAATTAAATAGACATAATAATTCTCACTTCTAATACTGAGTAACTTTTCTGACACTGAAATGAATCACTCCCTCATTCCTCAGCGACTTCTCATTAGCTCATTATTTCACTGATTCTCATATTTATAATTTCCTCTTATTTCTTTTTTACATTTTGTGCAATTTTTACAGCAATTGTCTTCACAACATATTTGGTCTAAAAGTGAAGATTCGTTCAGTAATATTAAAACTCAAGTTAGTGAAATAACTTTAGCTTCTTTTGATAACTTTAATTCAGTCTACCAATTTCTAAGTATAAGTAAGGAGAGCATTTGTTAACAAAAACCTTTAGTGAAAACAACACTATAGTTACTACTAAGTCGTATAAAGGTAATAGTATAGTTATATATATATTGCGAACCGTGGTGTTTGTCCGAGCGAGCGTTCGTCTACCTCCCGTTTACGGCAGCCGCTTCCAGCGCTGCATGTGAAAAGCTGCGCATGCAGGAAAAGCTCAATATTCACTTTTTAAATGACAGGAGAACAGGTATGAATAATAATGATGATGCCAAATTTTATTTCGCAAGCAGGATATTCTACAGTAAGTTGTTAGAAATTAATCGTACTATAATTCACATTTCAAAATGTGACGTAACTTAAAGAATATAAATGTAGATTTACCTATGTTATTGTTGAGTGGCTTTTAGCATGACTGAAATGCTCAACAATTACTTTTCGAGGTGCGCGGTATAAGTAGCTCAAAGCTTTGGCTCTGAGTGAAATCAAGAGTGCAACACAATTAACCTTTTTAAAGTGGCAGGTTAACTTAAACTGTTCCCATCACTGGGGATGGGTACTTTTGCTTTTTCTTGATAAAACAAAGCATCTAAATAAAGTTGATCCTAGTGATACCAGAGAAATGAAATTGCATATATACATACTGTGTTAACTATAACACAATAGTTGGAAATGAGACAGGTAGGAAGTTATTCAGGGATTTTCTGTGGTCTTTCCAAACATAAAATATGGTGTCCGTAAATTACTATTTTCCAAAAACATCGAAAGCTATAAACACGCTTTGTTGGAATTGTTGGTTGATTTCCTGAAGAAGTATATTACTAGTGAATTTACTTTTTAAAAAGAGTTTTGAATTTTGTAATGAAATATAAAATTTAAAGTTTGATAGTAATGTATGTTGTGCTAGTTTTGATATTGAGTCCTTGTGTACTAACATTCCTTTAGAAGATACGATCCAGTTGTGTCGAAATATAATTTTCAATGACAATTCAAATGGGTTGTGCATTCCAGAATTTTTGAAGTTAACGACTTTTTTCAGCAGTAATTTTTATGATCAAATAGATGGTGTAACTAAGGGTTCTTGATAGGCTCCTTCTTCAGCAAATCATGTTCTTTGTCTTCAGGAAAAAAGAAGGTTGGATGATTGCCCATAGTCCTTTAAACCAATATATTATTGGAGGTATGTAGATGACACTTTTTATTATTTTCAAGGACCCAGATCATCTTCGTTACTTTATGGAATGTCAAAACGTAAACAAAAAATATCAAGTTTATTGTTGAACATCAGCAAGATTATAAAGTTGAATTTCTTGATACATTAGTGCATAATTGTGATCGTGACTTTGAATATTAGGTGTACCGTACGAAAACATTCATTGGCCTTTATTTTAATTTTTCAAGTTATGTACCAACTGTGTTAGAAAAAAATTCTAGTGAATATTTTAGTTCATTGTGCTTATAAAATCAAAACTACATAAAATCAAAATATTCTAAGTAAAAATGGCTTTCCTATTTATCTTACTGATCGAATAATTGCTGAGCATTTGAATAAAAGGAAACCCCGATGAGCTTCCAGTAAAGCAGAGAACTCCTGGCCCGCAAGAAACAAAAGTTCACGAATTTCATATGTGGATGTGTTTCTCGTCAGGTGTGACGGTTAGGACACAAAGAATAGGGAAGGACACGTAGATATACATAAAGAACCAATCTTTAATTGAGATCTTTACAGCTTGTAGAAACAACAAAACACTATTATACAATACAAAACAAGTGATCGTGTGTTTATATGTGTATCCAAAATATATAATATGCTCTTGTAGTACGTGTGCTACCCTCCTGTAACTTAGGTTAGTATATAATAGAGCATCACAAACATAGTGTCCTCAAACGTAACACAATAAATTAGCTCTCACTTTAACCTTACTAAATAACACCAACAGTGCCGTATTTAAATAAAAACTATGCTCCACTATCCTCTGGGGCAATTTACACACTATTCACTCACTGGCTAACTTAAACAAATATTGAACTAAATTTACAAGCAAAAACCAAATGGCATAAACAAAAATGAATTTTAACTTTAAAGTTACTAGAGAACTTGAATAGTTCTCAGTGAATAAAACTACATAAAGGTACACAAACCTGTTACTGACAATCAAAATCAGAACTTTAGGAGTTCTCACATAGAAATTAAAGTTACAGAAACAACGTAAAACTCTGTTTAAGTTCAAAATTAATCTAACAATGTTGCTCTACTAAAACCTGGTGAAAATCTAGGTAAATTCTGCATGAAATATATGTCAATTCTGCTCCACCAGACCCTATCACTATTTAAATATGACAATAAACCCTCGGGTTTCATATACAATAAAACAGCGATTGTGTTTAGTTGGCCAGGGGCAGTGAAAATCCTGTACGAGTCCACCGGCAACTACTGCTTGATTGCCTGACAAGAATTGTTTGGTATGCTAATTAAAAAGCACGTTGTTATTCCTGTAAGTGAACCAGAGAAGAAAGTGTCCAATCTCCACTTAACCCAGTTAGCCTCTACGGAAAGTTAAAGTTAGAAACATGTTTGAGCAATGCTATGTTTCAACTTTGGGAATTATAGAAATAAAGAAAAATGTTGTGAACTTAACTTTAAACTAAAGGGTTTGTTTGTTTGTTTTGAATTTCGCGAAAAGCTACACGAGGGCTATCTGCGCTAGCCGTCCCTAATTTAGAAGTGTAAGACTAGAGGGAAGGCAGCTAGTCATCACCACCCACCGCCAACTCTTGGGCTACTCTTTTACCAACGAATAGTGGGATTGACCGTCACATTATAACGCCCCCACGGCTGAAAGGGCGAGCATGTTTGGTGGGACGGGGATTCGAACCCACGACCCGCAGATTGCGAGTCGAGTGCCCTAACCACTTGGCCATGCCGGGCCAAACTAAAGGGAGTGGAAAACATGTAGTACAGTCTTCCCCTTTCTTTTCTGGTGTCTTGCCCCCTCCCAACCATAAGACTAACAACAGCAAAAAAGTCGTATCAAATTTTACTTGCGTATTGCTGAAGACGTTAAGTAACTTACTCTTCCCATGTAGAACGCTTGTCCAACAACATTTACAACTAGTCACTAAAAACAAATGAAACAATACTACATGTTACAAATCTCATCCAAATCCTAATAGATTACTCTTGCACTTTTCACTCAAAAAAACTTTTAATAGAGATAAAATTACACATTTAATATAATCCTTTAACAATGATATATATTACATATTAGATTAAATACATTATATTGCGAGTTGATATTTAATAAAGATAGTGCACTTGGAAACAAGACCATTTAACATTGATGCTTTACATAGAAAAACAAAGTAAATTCTTTAAAAGTCGGCCCGGCATGGCCAGGTGGTTAGAGCGCTCGACTCGCAATATACGGGTCGCGGCTTCGAATCCCGTCCCACCAAACATGCTCGGCCTCTAGTGTGGGGACGTTATAATGTGACGGTCAATCCCACTATTCGTTGGTAAAAGAGTGGCCCAAGAGTTGGCGGTGGGTGGTGATGACTAGCTGTCTTCCCTCTAGCCTTACACTGCTAAATTAGGCACGGCTAGCGCAGGTAGCCCTCGTGTAGTTTTGCGCGAAATTCAAAACAAACAAACAAACAAATCTTTAAAAGTCACCTCTTAATCTAGAGTACATACGTTCTGCATCAAAAGTTAAACTCTGAAAATCACCTATACAATATACACATGTATACACAATGATTTAATAGATTATTTACAATTTAGGAAAAGGGTATAGAGTAACTCACCTAAAGAATCCCTGACAGCAAGTCCTCCAGTGCAGCCATGGACTTTCAATATATCTCGCGAACCCACTCCAAGTTCATGCAAGATCTTCTAGGAGTTAACCTAGGCCTCCGTCCACCTTCCTGATCTTGGCAATGAAGATATAAAAAATCATATGTTGTAGTGGGGTCGCTGGCATATCTTGGTTTGGGGCTTTCTGAAAAACTCTACCTCTCTGGCGTTTCTTCGGGAGCTGAAATTGGTCGACATGTATTTCTTGGTGGTCACTGTTGCCATAGCTAGTCGTATATTTGTCACTGTAGCCACAGTAGCGGCTACCACTTTGGAAATAGGTTCCACTGGTATTGTGCTATCGAAGTAGTGGAAGTGGTGGAATGAGTAGTTGTGTCAGAGTTGAATTCTTTCTATACTGATTAGTGTACACACACACTATGTCTATGATTTCTTTCAATGAAGCATTCCCAGATGAGGCATTTAAGTTGCTTCCTGTGATGCTCCAACTTGCATTGTTTCTTATTCTTTTTAGGGTTTTTGTTGCGTTTTCTTCAAGCCCAGCTGGGTGGGTGGTACACTGGATGTCGTGAGCTGGTCCAAAGTCACTTTCCTTAGGTCTTCTGATGGTGAGTTGGAGCACTCCCAACTAGAGAGGGACAGACGCACAGTTTCTGCCTCCACAGTCCGCATGTCAGATGCATCACTCAGCAATATACCTTCATCTATCAGCTCCGAGGACATGAAAACAAGTCCAATTCCAGACGTAGAAAGAAATTTATTATTGCTAAAGTCAAAGAGAAAAGACGAGATATTAGTTCCATCCATGTCAACAATCCCGGAAAGGTATCTGAAACAGAGAATACTAAAAATACTACTGGCCTATTCAAAGAATTTATATAGCCAGTGGTATTAAGAACTTGATCTTAAATAGGCAAAACATCGGGTTTTCCCAAATTGACATTCATCATACTTAGATATATTGTTATAGAGTTTCAAATTTCACAGACAATTTCACTTTCATAATTATGTTTCAGTACATTGAAACTAAAACACAACCTACCAACATAGTTCAAACTGTGTCCTCTAGCAGAGCTCCATACCTATGGAACACCTCAGCATCAAAACTGAATTGTTCTTCCTTTAAAAAAAACAGCAGTCTGCTACTTCTTTGATTAGTGCCTGTCAGACCATCATTCACAGTTAACTTCATTTATTGTCTTAACACCCTGATCTTAAATTTTCCAGTATAAGTTGTTCTCTACTTTTGTGTTCTGTGTTTGATTTACTTTGTTTTAGACAACACATATGAATGGCTTTATGCAAATTTTCATACATGTGTGCCACACCTCACACTTAATTACAGATGCATATTTTCGTATACATAAGCATCAAACTAAAACACATTAGCCACATTCCCTAGTAGACTTTGCCTGACTGCATCACACATGTGTGCCATTACTATAGCAACCACATGGGCCACTTCTGTAAGTTGTCTTCTAATGGTTATGGTCCAGTAATGTGCTGCCATAAGTGAGAAGTGAGAGTCAGCTATACTTTTTTTTAAGGGCAGTTGGGTCGAGAAAAGTAGTTTATTTGAAGTATTAAAGAGGTGAGGGGCAGCATAAAAAGAAGGGTCGAGAATTGCGAATCTTGTTTTTAACAACTGCTTATTAATGTTGTGTTCACTACGTACTTTTCTTCACTTCATTATAAGAAAACTAACACCTAAAAGCTCTTTTAAATCCTTTTCCATCCACGACCACCTTGACCCTTTGTCCACATGTCGTCATGGTTATAAGATACAAAAATGTGCACAACACATAACAAAAGACACACTTTCAAGTGTCTGCTTTCCCGCTGTCATAAATCGCCTCTTTGATACTTTAAGCAGCCCACTGCTACACACTTTTAACTTCTTACTGTCCCACTTTTCTAACTCGCTTCTCTGACACACTAAGCAAACCACCACGAAAAGCTCTTTCACATCCGTTTTCAACCATTTCCACTATGTTGTTTCACTTGATGCCCTCCTGATGAAAAAAAGTTCCAATATTCGGACAGCACACAAAAAATACACATTTTCAATTTCTACACAAAATTGCTACTTTAATACGCTTAGCAACCCACCACCTTAGAACTCTTTCAAAGGCTTTTCACCTAAGTCAATAATGACACCTTGTCTGCATGATGTCATGGTTAACAAAACTGCGAAAATATTGACATTACACAAAAAATTCACGTTTTCAAACTTCTACTCTCCTACCATCCAAAATTGCCGCTGTGTGCACTTTAAGTAAGCAACCACCTAAAATCTCTTTTAAATCTACCTTATCCTGAAAGTTTTCTCTCCAAATCCTTGCCCCATATGCTAAACAGTAAGTCTGAAGGCTTATAATATTACAAACTGGGTCTCGTTACCTGTGGTGTACACATCAAAGAGAGCCCATTTTGTAGTTTTTCTCTTAACAACAAACAAAAAAAATAATAAACAACAAAAAAAATCCAAGACTTTTTTTTATCTAGGTCCACCAGGACCATTTACCCACATGTGTTTATGATGAGAAATCTTTTGTTTTCTCACCATCCAATTGTGTAGCGATATTCTAAAGAACCCACTAACTAAAAGCTATTTCAAGGCCATTTCCACTATTCTTTATCGTGACTTCTTGTCTACATGTGCTTATGGTAAAATAAATTGTGGTAAAATAGACACTTTCAAAATACATTACATATTTCCAAATATTTCCTCTCCATTTGTCTCATACCTCCTTTCTGACACTGTCAGAAATCCACCGCATAAAAACTCTTTGAATCCTTTTTCATCCCTCTATGACCCTTGTCTTAGTGTCATTATGGTGAAAAACTGCAAAAGTGTGGACAATACACAAATGAATACACATTTCTCAACTTATACTCTCATACTACACAAAATCACTATTATGAAACTGTAAGCAACTCAACAACTAGAAGTTCTTATAAAACCCATTTCATACAGATCCACCATGCTGTCTTTATTAAAAAATTGTTAAATATTGAAAATACAGAACAAATTCACGTTTTGAAACTTCTACTCTCTCACAACCAAAACAATCTCCACTGTATCACTCTATATACGACACAATCTGAAAGCCCATTCAAAACCCTTTTTATCAATGTCCACCCTGACCTCTTGTTCACATGTGCAAAAAAAACAACAACAGGAAAATGTGGACATTGTACAAAAATTCTGCTCTACGCTACACCCAAAACTGACACTTTGCCACTTTAATAAAAAATCTTTCACATCCTTTTTCATTCATGTCTACCATGACTTTTTGTTTTCATGTGTTCACGATTAAAAACTGCAAAATTTGAACACTACACAAAAACTTTTACTCTCCCACATCACAAAATCTCTACTTTCTCACTCCATGTACAACAAAATATCAAAATTATTTTCATTAGAGTCCTCTCTGTCTCTTTGTTCACATTGTGCAAACACTAAAAATGTGAGCACTACACAAAAATATACGTTTTCAAACTTTTATTCTTTTATCACCTGACTTCGCCAGTGTACCACTTATAGAAGCCTACAGCCTAAAAACTCTTTCAAAGCCTTTTCTCTTGTGTCCACAAGTATCCATTGTCCACGTGTGTTCATGGTAAAAACTGTGATAATGTGGACACTATCCAAAAATACCCATTTTCAATCTTCTACTCATCCAGCTTTAAATTGCCTCTTCGACACTTTAAACAATCCACCTCTTAAAATCTCTTTCGCACTCTTTTCATCCATGTCCAAAATGACCCCTTGTATTTATGTTATGATGATAAAATGTGGAAAATGGTATGTGAAGTGAATTTAAAGGGCTTGGGAAGAGCTTGTAGATGGTAGGTTCCTTAGAGTGAATAGTGATTTTGTGGGTGGTGAGAAAGCATGCATTTGAAACGAAAGTGTTATTTTCTATATAGTGTCCATATTTGCACATTATTTGACACCATGAGGACAAGGGAGCATGGTATTTATGGACGGAGGGGCTTTGAAAGAGCTTTTTATCTGTCTGGTTGCTTAAAGTGGTACAGTTGTTATTTTGGCAGTAGAAGAGCAGAAGGTTAAAACAATATATTTTTGTGGAGTGTCCGTATTTTCACAATTTGTAAACCAGGAGAATATGCATACAAGGGTTATAGTGAATATGGTAGAAAGGACTTTGAAAGAGCTTTTAGCTGGCGGGTTGCTTAGAGTTACACAATATTGTGTTTAAAATAGTATATCTTTATTCTGTATATTTTCATCTGGGGTGTCCTTATTTTTGCAGTTTTTCACAACAAGGACGTGTCGATGGCAGGTCATAGAGGTGGTAGGTGCTTAGAGTAGCATAATTTTTTTTGTGTGTTGAGAGAACAGAAGTTTGATGAAGGTTATTTCTTGGGGAGTGTCCATATTTTCACCACGACAGAATGTGGACAGGGGAACATGGACGAAAAGATCTTTGAAGTAACTGTTAGGTGATTGATTGCTTACATTATTTTAGTGATAATTTTAAGTAGTGGAAGAGCAGGGGTTTTGAAAACTTGTTGTTTTATATAATGTCCACATTTTTAAAGTTTTTACCCCATGAGGACAGAACTTCTGGTAGTCATGGTTGGAAAAGGCATACAAACAGCTTATAGGTGGTGGTTTGCTTAAAGTAGCATATTGATCATTTTGGGCAGTGGGAGAGCATACGTTTGAAATAAAAGTGGCATTTTATGTAGGTGTCCTAATTTTCGCAGTTTTTCGCCATAAGAACGTGCGGCATGCGTGGAAAGTACCTTGAGAGAATGTTTAGATGGTGGGTTGATTAGAGTGGCAATTTGGGTGATGAAAGAGCAGTAGTTTGAAAAGAAAATGTCTAGTTTGTGTAGTGTCCGTCCACGTTTTTGCAGTTTTATACCATGAAAAAGGGGTCATGGTAGACGAGGATGAAAGAAAGGGCCCTGAAAGAGTTCTTAACTGGTGGGTTATTTAGACTGACTCAGTAGTGATTTTAGGTGGTTTAAGAGTAGATGTTCCAAACGTGCATTTTTGTAGTAGTGATGCATAATCGTCTAATCATTCAGACTAAAAAAAATGCTGTAATAAACCAATTTCAACACCATAGCTTTTCTATTTTTGATGAACCTCCTTTACAAAAACCTATGTACCTTTTGTTTAGGCAAAAAAGTAACGAAAGCACTATTTAGCATATTAATATTATAATCACACCCAAACATGCTAAATACAGCTTTTCCTTTTGTTGTCTAATGTATTGTTTACAAGATGGCAAGCTTCATTTTTGGAGTTGATGATAGAGGAGAAATATTCGTTTTCTTTTAATAGGTATCCCGCTAAATGAAAAAAAGAATCTAGAAACATCAGCTAAGAAGAAAAACAGGCAGTATAATAAAATGACTAGGATGTTTTGTAGTATTACATGCAACATGAAGACATTTTGATTATTGCTTCTGTTGTGCCAGAAATGAAGCATTTTACTTTTTTGAAACCTAGGCTATTTTTCTGAATCACTTCCTCATTTACTTTACTCCACACGTGAAATGAATCTAAGATCATCTAGAAAAAATATATGTGATTGCAACTGATTCAAGAGACTATTATACATATACAATTAAAAAAATACATATTCTGGTTAACTTGTATTTAAACAGCCCAACAAACAACTTATAATTTCAATCCTACAATTAAACTAATACAGAAGGTCATAATTTTTAGAAATAGTGTTTGGTGCCTCGTCATAGAAGTTTTACCTAAACAACTTAGTCTTAAATGAAGCCATTAATTAAAGACTATACATATAGATACAATACAACCTATATTGCTACTATCTTCCAAGCATTCTGCTGCTTTGCTAAACAGTTCTGGACCCGGCATGGTCAGGTGGTTAGGGCGCTCGACTCGCAATCTGCGGGTCGCAGGTTCAAATCCCCGGCGCACCAAACATGCTCGCCTTTTCAGCCGTGGAGGCGTTATAATGTGACTGTCAATCCCACTATTCGTTGGTAAAAAGAGTACCCCAAGAGTTAGCGGTGGGTGGTGATGACTAGCTGCCTTCCCTCTAGTCTTACACTGCTAAATTAGGGATGGCTAGCGCAGATAGCCCTCGTGTAGCTTTGTGCGAAATTCAAAAACAAACTAAACAGTTCTGAGATTAACTTCACCGCCTCCATAACATTTACAAAAATAATGGCATTGTGTTTATATATATATATAATACCATATTTTCCCAGTCTGGGACAGATTTTAACATATGATCACGTAATATGATTTTAGACACATGTGGTTATATTTTGGTATAAATAGTTTTCAGAATATTCGAGTTCATTATAGGTGCTGAAAGAATATACAGTAATACCACTATTAACGAATCCTGTGGAAATGAAGCTCCTTTATAACGAAGTGAAGGGCCACTTTACCCCCCCCCCCCCACTTTTACAACAACAACAAAATCTTCAGAAATCATGTGAATCAATTAGGATGAGTAAAATTTTAAATGTTACATGCACTCTGTATACGCAACAAATCGACGAAGATCTTCGCGAGTCTCTCTCACCTGGACCAATCAGAAGCATGCTTTGTGAATCTTCCCTATCCAGCCCGCCATTGCTCGAGCTCCTTGTGTTGGTAATGTAATAGTTTTTTGTTTGCAATGATAAAGTGATTTTATTAGCCCAATTATGTCATTCAAACGACCATCTAGTACCAGTGGCTTTACTGATCAAAATGTGCAGTGTAAATCTATCTCTTTGGAAATAAAAATCGTAAGTAGTGACAACATAGTGCTAGCTCCGAGAGAAGTCAATGATGAGTGTTATTATGTTAGTTTATTATCTTATTTAATGTATTTTTCATATACATTTCTTTTTATGCATATTTTGTGTTTTCAGGCACATCTTAACCTTATTTCTTGTATTTAATGATGTTCTTCTATTGTACCTCCTTCTCTGAAGTCCTAGGACGCATTCTTATGCCTCCCATGTTATATATATACCTCTGGTAACGAAGTTTCTGACAACGAAATTGCATCATGGAATGAATATACTTCGTTTTTAAAGGTATTACTGTGTTTGTTTTTTGCCTTTGAGTGTTTAAGATAAAGGTTGTTTAACTCAGTTTAAACTTGTGTCAAGTTTCTTTTCTGGTTCAGATTCAGTCAAGATTACGAAAATTCAGTGGCCACCTCAGGTGAAATATAGTGTGTCTGCCATTTGATTCAGTTTTAGAGCCTTTTCATGAAATGCATTGCTTCCAGTTCAAAAAGCAAGCGCCTTTAACTCAAACAATTATCTACAAGAGGAAGGATGAAATCTTAGTGGTCTTCTGCAATTGTGGGTGCTCATTTATCCAACTTCTTGCTGGGATGGTCATTGGCATCTTGAGCAAAGCAAAAGTAACTGAAATAGCAGTAATGCCAACCTTGTATCAGCAGTATGATGCCAAGCTGACCATAGAAGTAATAGCAACACAACCAATGAAGCTAGCTGATCACACGCTGCTGCCAGAACCTGGTATTCAAAAAAACACCTACAGCAATCCTGGTGAAGAAATAATCAAGGTAGACTTTAAGGCACTAGGAGCCATCTATTAAGTGTCCAATTGGTAGATGTCTGACAATATTGAGGAAATTCCACCTGATGTGCACCCATTTCTGGTGAACCCACCACATCCTAAAGCCAAAAACGTTCCCATAGTTGAAGTTTTCTCTGGGATAAAATGGTCTCCAGTGTGTTTTTCAGAGTTGATGGAAGGGGCTAAACTGAAACAATGGAAATTGCTGATCACTACCAACACCATTGGCGAGGTGATGACCCATTGTAGAACAGCTGACCAGGGACCTCTAATATCTCTATCACTGACAACCAGGATGTTAAAGATCAATAAAGAGGCTACCACTTCAACAATGATCAAGACACCACTGCCTACAAATTACCACATTAGCTGAGAATTGACTTACCATCTTGCCCACCTACCACCATCACTTATCAATACACCTTTCAGCAGATCCTACTGCTTAAGTGGCATTGTCATGAAGTGTCCCAAGACCTAGAATTTATATAACCATGAAAAGGGCCAGTTGTATTAGTAGTGGAGGTCCACTTGTGTGCAAAAAGCTGGCATAGACCAGGAAAGTCAAAGACGCTCTTTGTTGAACGCCGAGTGCACTCTAGCATTTCGACAAGTGATCTAAAGTTTTACACTCTTTTCATCCACCAAGATAGCTGATCCATGGTCTGGTCAACCCAAAACATTGTTAGTATTAATTAATCTCTTGCAATTCTGCCAAGTCCGAGATTAATGGTTGAAAGTTGACGAGAAGGGGTAACTGGCCGTGGTTATGCAGAACTTGTGAATTACATCCATAAGAGAAGTATCAGAGGAAGATATTCCACGCAAACAACTAATGCACTTGGACACAGTAGTTATAATAGCTTCCTCTCCTTCCAAGTAACACCATGACTGGAGTGGTAGATAAAACTTAAGGATTAATTGTTTATAAAATCAAAAGTTGTTTCAACCCTTGCTTTCTGAACAGCCTCCCAGTGGCACAGCGGTATGTCTGCGGACTTACAATGCTAGAAACCGGGTTTCGATACCCATGGTGGGCAGAGCACAGATAGCCCTTTGTGTAGCTTTGTGCTTAACTACAAACAAACAAACGTTCTGAACTAATGCATTATACATTTATTGTCATAATGATTGCCATGAAGTGTCCCAAAACATAGGATTTATATAACCATGAAAAGGGCCAGTTGTATTAGTAGTGGAGGTCTACTGGTGTGCAAAAAGCTGGCATAGCCAGGAAAGTTTTGGTCTAAGTCCCGAAAATGTAGCATTGGATTATGATTAAAAGGTGTTTTGATGTTAAAATGGTGAATTGTATGTCTTTGTCAAAGGGGTTGTGATGCCTGTATGACATGTAAATGTTCACAGGGGCTATATATAACTACAGTATTTCTAGATAAATATGCATATAGATATTATTGGCTTTAAATGTTAAGATTAATATTGGCTTGGGGACAGGCCTAAAGTAAATAGGAAAAGAAAAATGTAACATGCAGGCATACTATGCATTTTTTACTTTTTCTTAAATATGCCAGTTATTCAAGTGTATGTGGTTAAGAAAGTCGCTAAGTTATTAACACTCTAGTTGTCTATTGTTTTGAGCTGTTCTACTGAAAAAACACCTGTTCTACCCATGTGAAAAATTTTGGCAAACTGCACCTTGTGTTTGAAAGTGGACAGCAGTTTTCTTCAGTGCTAGGTTAACTGATGTATTGAGGATACAACCTCCCTTATTTTACAATAGAATAACTAGTCATGTGTATACCACTAGTTCTTCTGGGTAAGCCTGATGATATCAATTTAATTAAGGTTTAGGCACTTTGGAACAAAATCTCAACCAAGACAGTCTGGACAGAATGTAGTCTAGATCCAGTAAAATCAGCCATCTATCATATTAAGGAAGTTTAGTTGTTTGTTTGTAATTAATCACAAAGCTACACAATGGGCTACCTGTGCTCTGCCCACCACGGGTATCGAGACCCGGTTTCTAGCATTGTAAGTCCGCAGACATACCGCTGTGCCACTGGGGGAGAGGGCTTTAAGGAAGTATACAAACTATGTTTATGATAGAATACAGGCTATTTACTGTATTGTTGTACAATTGTGTTAAGTATTTTTATTTATTTCTCGCGAACTCAGTTATTTAATATTATTTCATAATAAATGTCTTGGTCGAATACCTTATTATTCTGTGGACCTCAGTTCATCCTGGAAATATCACAGCCCTGTATTTTACATTAAATAATAACCTCCTACTTCTACCAGGTTGAAATCGCGAAATTAAAGTAAAATAAAATTGATAAATGAAGTGGATATGAAAAGAAAACAAATTAGAAACAAAATATAAAATTAAAACTTCAAAGCAGGCAGTTGTGTTTAGTAGTATAGGAACTTATTCTTGCCAGGAGGAGGTACTTTCAACAAATCCGAAATTGTCAAGTACACTTACACATGAAGGGCATTGTTATCGAGTAATTAGTGACACCTTTCAAATATATATGTTTTCATTTCAATTTGACAAATTAAAATTTTGAATCTCTAAACGGAAAGTCATTATAATTTTATCCTATTGGAATTCCCCTTCTTGAGGGTGACTGCTGTCACTCCTGCTTGCCCCCTTTATAAGTACCGATTGTATCGCTCTATGGAAATAACAAGAAAACTATGTACTGGTCCTTTCAAAGCAGAATTTTTTTTTCAAAAAGTGCAACTGTTCTCTTAGTCCACAATTTCCATAAAGGACTAAGAATGACATTGGATCACAAGAACTCGGGAGTATTTGTGCTTCATGTGACACGTGGTATTATCAGACGCACTGGTTGCCTTAAGCTTAGGTGGAATGACTGAGTTGTAGAAAGAAAATAAATATAGTGTAAAAACAAAGTTCAAAGCAACCTTTATTTATTCCAAAATAAATAAATGCACAAAGACATCAGAAATAATGTTCTCGAAATGTAGAACTTGCCTAAGCAAATTAGTTACAAAAGCTCTAACAATTTAGTTGCATAACATAAATAGTTTCTCTATTGTAAAACCTATACGTGCATAAATGTGTAGAATTTCATACAATGTAAGTGAGCATGGAAAATTAACACTCTAAACTAATAGGAAAAGAAACACCTGGTATGTTTCACATACCATAAATGACGTAAAACTCGCGCTCAAGAAACAACACCCCCTGACCAACTCATTCCATATAGAGTAACATTTATGGCATAATTAGCACATGACCTAATTCATATTTTAGCAAGTTGAGAACTAGATCTCTAAAAATGTTTATAAATTCTGTTCACTGTATTAAAATACACGTCATGGAATATTGAGGTATGTAGTACCTGCATACCACATAGGACTGGTTTACAATAATAAATTTCAAACTTATGTTTTTAAATTCTATATCTTTCTACTTTTTCTGTTATATTGTAGGTTGAGCTTTTTTGTAGTGCTGGGAATTCAGTAGTAGTTGTGAAAGCTTAATTTGGCAGCAAATAATTTCTTATTAGGAATATGTTTTAATGCACCTATGATCTTGATGCTTTACTGTGTTTATAAAATCTTCGTAACAAATATGTATCTTGCATAATAACACTTTTGAATTAAAATATTATATTGATACACTGTAAAAAAGATCTAATCTTAACTGATTTTAAACGGGCAAAAACCCATTCGATTTGAACAACATTTTAACTGGATTTATTGTATAATTGTTAATAATTTGTTTAGGAATTTTAATCAATGAATAAACGCATTTTTAGGTGATGCAGAAGCACGAGAAAAACTAATAAATTTGAGACTGAATTCCCATCAAACTATATTATTTCTGGACAATTATATCACAGTTTTACTTTCAAAAAGCCCCCAGTAGCACAGATAGCCCATTGTGTAGCTTTGTGCTTAACTTCAACAACTACTTACTACTTTCAAAAGTCAGTGAAAAGTATTTTGGCTCCTTAGCGGGAATCTATTACAAGTGTGTGAGGTATTCCAATATTATATCTCACTCTCCTACAGAATAAGATTTAAGTAACATTTATTTTGAGATTTGGTTTTTTTCAATACAGTTTCCCTTTATCTTTTTATTTGAACACAGTTTATTTAACTTAATATTTTCCATACCACAGTCTTCCACTTCGGCAATTAGCCAGCTTTTAATTCATCTTTCTATTGTCTGCTATGGTGAGGAGTTTACTTTTGCTACAACTACACATATGTCTTGTGCCTTTCATTCCATCTCTAACAAATCACGACAACTATACATCTGAACATGATATCCGAAAATATCAGGTTAACTGTGTGCTATATTCAATTTACGAATAACAAAGCTTACCTCGATTGAGACAGAATTGTGATGCTATCAACGAGGATTTAGTTACTTCGGAAAAGGTAGTTGATTTGTATCTTTAATTACTCCAAACTATTTTTCTTGTGTTACTTCTAATTAGAAGACCCATTCAAAAGATGTCTGTATCATCTGTTTTTGGTTATAAAAGAGAAAAGGAGAATCAAAAGGGTGAAATCAAAGGTCTCCTGATTTAACTTGAAGAAGCTCTCTGTTGAACGCCGAGTGCACTCCAGCATTTCGACAAGTATTCTAAAATTTACACTCTTTCCATCCACCAAGATAACTGATCCATGGCCTGGTCAACCCAAAACATTGTTAGTATTAATTAATCTCTTGCAATTCTGCCAAGCCCGAGGTTAATGGCTGAAAGTTGAAGAGAAGGGGTAACTGTCCGTGGTTATGCAGAACTTGTGAATTACATCCATCAGAGAAGTATCAGAGGAAGATATTCCACGCAAACAACTAATGCACTTGGACACAGTAGTTATAACAGCTTCCTCTCCTTCCAAGTAACACTATGACTGGAGTGGTAGATAAAACTTAAGGATTAAATTGTTTATAAAAAATGGAGTTACAGCCCTTGCTTTCTGAACGTCCCCTCAGTGGCACAGTGGTATGTCTGCGGACTTACAACGCTAGACATCGGGTTTCGATACCCGTGGTGGGCAGAGCACAGATAGCCCTCTGTGTAGCTTTGTGCTTAACTACAAACAAACAAACTTTCTGAACTACTTGTTGAAGTAATGCATTATACATTCATAAAAATCACTTTAGTCAAATTCACTATTCGATAAATAATATAAAAAACCTACATCCGTGGTAATAGCATAAAAATAATACCATATTATAGTCGTAGGATACTGAATAAAAATTCTGATGTTAACGTAGCTGTCGTGTCTGGACAGTATATTGGGAAAGCTGTAGTAACGTGCAGAGAACATGGAAAAAAAGGGTCACTTTTCAAGCATCTTAATTAAGAAGTTGTTATGAGGGTGTGTGTGTGTGTGTGTTAGGGGAGATTATAGGAATTGTGGGTTGCTACTGGTACACATAAAAAGCAGAGATCCTCTTTTATTCCTACTCAATCAGTATTATAAACAAAACACTTTTAAAATCTAAATCAGTAATTTCTTTCTTATTAACATATCATAATTATTTTTTTAATGTAAAGATCTAGAAGTCCCTGTGTGTCATTTATTTTAATTTTTTTCGTAATAACTCAAAGCGAGTAAAGAATGGAATCAAGTGTATCTTCTAGCAATTGTGGACAATTTTTATGACTGCTAAAATGGGCACTTTCTGGGAATAAGAGAAGAAAGGCAGGCAGGCTTGAGTTCACCCAGTCATCCCTCTGTGCATGTTACTGGAAAGCTGATCGCAGACTATAAAGTATGAAAAATAGACAATTTATATATAACATTTGAGAAAATTTCAGAACACTTGGAAACAAATATTCCCTAAAAATACTACGTGACAAAATGTGCATAGTATAATTTAGTTTAATGCTCCATATTTCCCTTCTTGTTGCACACATGCACTTGCGAAAGCAGTAACGTAGACCTGCAACATTGATCACTATTTGCTATCAAGAGAGAACTTGACAGTTCGTAAAATTGCTGAAAAGCCCAGGAAAGAGCATAGGCAATACTACATTCTATATACAGTCAGTTTTGTTTCGTAAGATTTCTACTGTAGCGAATCAATTATAGACTCTTACCTATGGTTTATAAATGTTTTTATTTAAAGTCTTTTGTGCAAAATGGGATGCCATGTTTATATCAGATAACTAAGGAATTTTTCTGCAATCACTGTATGTCGAAACACATTAGCATGAAAAGGTTTCGTGTTGAGTGAATTGGTGTAGTAGAAAGCACTTTATTTTAGATAGTGTCGAGCCTCTTCATTTAACTTTATATTGAAGATGTAGAGAAAATGTCATTGTGTAAATATATTTGTAGGTTTCTACACGAAACCTTCATATTAAATGTACATTGATAATGTGACATATCTTGTGAGGAAACGACGTGTGGCTGGACTGTAGGTTTTTAAATTCACTCTCCTATGTTAAAGCCTTCATTTTTCATCCCTCACCTTAACATCCTGACCGTAATGCTTTATTCTTATCTAAAATCAAACAAGAGTCAGATCGATCATTGTTGCCTTGACAATACATTTTTCTTTTTTATTTTGTGCTCAAACTTATTCATGAAAGATATTCTAGATCTAGACATCAATCCTACTATGAAAGTGGATGACTTACTGAGAACTCCGCTAATTATCAAATTCTTTGATGTGGATATGTGTTAAGCTTAAAAATTGTCGTGTAATTATCCATTTTTCAGAATCAAAAAATGAAAATTTTACTAAATTGTGCTCGCAACGTAACTTTCTTTTATTTAAGTTTTAGCTTTATATTTATTATAGTTCTATAAACAATATGTAAATAGTGCAATAAACGCTAAAGAAATGTGAAAATAAACGCTTTGAAATTCATGACTCAGATGCACTTCTTGAGAATTTCCAATTGTATAATCTGGAACTTCTATTTTTCTTTGTGGTGTTGTTAATCAAAACGATAACTTCTTTGGCAGTTGTATTTTACTCGAGCATAGCAAACACAATGAATTTTGTATCTAAATCACTGCTAATATTTCCTCCCCATATATCTTAACTCGGATATATTGATATATATATATATATATTATTTTCTTGCAGGTGTTCTACATGCAGTTGCGACATCTAAGTAAACTGGGTGTGGAAATGTCGTAAACTTACATTAATCTTCAGCGTTATATACAGGCAGTGGTTAAATTGGGATCTTGAAAGAGGTGGAATTCCCCTTTTCGATCCACTTTGTAGTAGCTGCATGGTCCATTCATAAGATCAGGAACACTAATGTATTTGATCCTCAAGAGGCGAAACACCATTCTGCTTCAATCTAACCCATATATATAGGTTACATACTACAATGCTTATTTCTTAGGTTTATACTTGCATGGTTCAATTCTGCCTCATGAACTCTGTAGTGGTAGCTCTGTCATGACCACTGTAGTGTGGTCATACTTATTCTAAGGGGTGGTACTGTGCCTAATACAAGTTCTCTCTCTTGTTGGTTTATGCAATTTATGGATTGTGTGATGTCACACTAGAAGTGGGTCTGATAGAAAAGTGGGATATTCATATGATTTTTTTTCTCTTACTCCAGATCTGTTTTTATTCATGTCCTTGTGCTGGTATACATATGTTTTGGAAGCTTGCTTAGTGCCCAAACAGCTGTTCTTATTCACAATGTAAAATGGAAGCTGGCTATCCAAGGGAAAATATTCATTATTTATTGGGACTGAATGTAACAAAGTGGTAATATGCTTAGACTGTAAATCCAGTGATTCTTGGTTTGTGACCTACTGCTGCAAAAACACTCTTCACTTTGAGGCCATATATCCACTAAAAGAGTGACAAATTAATCACACTATTCAAGCAGACATGAATAGCCCAAAAGTTTGCAGTGGGTGTTGTGGACCTGCTATCTTCCCTTTAGTGTATCAGTTCGAAATTAGGAGTGACTAGCACATGTAGTCTTTGCGTAACTTTAAGTACCCAAAATAAAACAAACAAAATTATAAAGGATTTCGGCACATTTTGTGATGGTCAGAATATCTTCTGTTTAAGATTAGTATAACCATTTCTTTTTTACCAATATACAAGGTACCTATGCTATAAAAATTTAATGCCCAGGAATTAATTAAATTACACTGAAAATTCCAAACACAAAATACTCTGGCCAATAAATTAACAAATACTGTATTAAACGGCATGAATACATCATATGCATCTAAATAATTCTGAACATGTCAGAAATATGCCTCAACATCCTGAATTAACGCCCATAATTGCATTTAGTAAACTGGCATATTTCCAAAACTGGAAGGAAAATGCTGGAATGTTACCTGGACGTAACCCTTATACTTTTATTTATTATGCATATGATCACTAATTAACTTTCTTGTGTACCACAAGGGCAAGCAGACATATTTAATAAACACGGATCAAAAATAATGAATATAACTTAACTATACTACAGTAAAAATAAAAAATGCCATGGTAAATCACATTCAGAAAAAGTTACACAAACTAATGGTTTCTCTTAAAAATACCGAGGTTTACACGCTAAATTCTGGAGTTCTTTCTTAGGTCAGTTTTCTACTAGACGATCTCTGAGAAGGGCTTGCTTTTTGGAGATCACGGTATTTAGTTCAATGACAATCAATCTCGAGAGAAAGAAGGCTGCAAGGCTAGACTCAATCTAGTGGATAGGGTGTTCATATGTCCACACAAATGCACACACTGAATTTTCAGGCTTATTTATAAAATAAGATTTCGTTAAGTCTTTTTAAAGTTGTCCAGACTTTACATTCCACTTAGAAAGGAACTCATTCCAATTATCTCGTACAGAAACTCGTCTTAATTATGGGTGAACCTGATGTTATCTGTGGGTCTATCTATCTCATACTTGTAGAGAAATCGGGTTACCTGAGAAAACGAATAACAAAACATCCACCAAGAAATGTTGATCCCAACTGAAATTTACAAGTGTTATGAAACATTTTCTGACCATTCAAATTAATCACACAGAGAAATTATAGAGATCGTTCTGTTGTTAGTTGGCTGGAAAATGACAATTAACTTGAAGTGTTTATATTCACAAGACCTTCAAAATATAACTCAATGTCAAATATGTTTAAAAAAATAGGGCTATATTTTTCTCTTTGTTACTATTTTGAAAGATCATTGTATCTGTCTCTATTCAGACTGTAGCGCGGTAGTATCAAATGCCACAGAAACTTGTTTTAAACTTTTTTCTCCACAACACTCAATAGATTCCTGTGTGTTAATACCTATGTAACAGGAATTTAGATACGAACAGCTCATAGTTTCTAATTT
Organism: Limulus polyphemus; assembly: GCF_000517525.1. Classification (NCBI taxonomy): domain Eukaryota; kingdom Metazoa; phylum Arthropoda; class Merostomata; order Xiphosura; family Limulidae; genus Limulus; species Limulus polyphemus. Next base: position 29,897 of record NW_013667548.1, read on the forward strand.
TTGATTCATGGTAACTATGATCAGAAATGTTATTACTAGTTTTAAAGTGTTTTGCGACATGGATTAGATTAATTTCAAATATTTTTCTTTTTAATATAAATAAACAATGTGAAAACACATCTGCAACTGACAACCTTTTTTTGCTCAATGCTCAGATATATGACGATGTCTACTGTGGTGATACAAGGGTATTCGTTATACAACTTAAGCTGTGATTTAGTACAATTCTTAATAAAGTGATTATGATTTCATTTATTCATGAAAATTAGTGAGACTAAAGACATTTGAGTGTGTCACATTATGAGCAACAACAAATCTCTAAAAATTTATGCTTATATATATGATGTTTCATAGACACCAAGAAAGGTGGTCCTTGACTGCATTACAAAACATTTGACCTTCAATTACTGATGCATGATTTTGACGTTAATAGATGTCACAAATTCATGGTATTAAACATCAGTCACACGCATATCATAATGAAAGCAATGTATGATCGTTATGGTTACTCTAACAACCCTATTTTTTGCCAAGACACTTTTTAGAATCACCATTTTGTTATTATCCAATCCAAGATGACCAAATCCATAAACAGCTAATATTTAAATCTATCTTATTCCCTCAGAAACAGTCAAGCTAAATAATGAAACCGTTAACGTATCAGTTGATATTATCATGAAAGAAATTTTTTAGGTTAAAATTTGTAGTTATTAAACTAAAATGTCAATCTTCGTTATTTTGCAAAAATCCCACTGATGCAGCATAAAGCAATAAAAGTAATATATCATATACTGAACATTATAATGTAATCTTTAAGTTCTAAAAACATAATTTCGAGCTAGAATTAGTAAATTACCTTATAAAAGTTGTGTTACTATTTGTTTAACTGCTCAGTCATGGAAAAGCTCTACAAATACCGTAAGATTATTTAATTGGAAAGCAGAGGAGATTCCACGTTTTCATACTTTAAACTATTTATATATTTATCACTTCTGTAAAAACAAACACATTAGAATATATGCATATAGCAAAGGTGAACAATTCAATACATAATATATAATAACACTATTAAGAGTAACATACACAATACATCTTTAATATTGTTTACTACCCTTTATTTAACACAAAATAGTGTATATAGTTTTAACACTGAACATTGATCAAAAAGTAGTTCTTTCTTTTGCCCTAGTTACCTGCTATTCGGGTTCATTCATCTATGGTATCATGCAAGATTCTGCCTGGCAGAACCATACGTTTAATTTTTCTAGGTAAATACACGAAAATCTGTGTATATATACTACACACACAGATATATATATATATATGAAGTCATAATGGTAATGAAAAGGACAAGTAATGGTCAATTTTTTTTTTAGTATCGTTGTAAACGTTTTGCCTTTGATTGGTATTAATTTCATTACTGTTATATTGTGCTCATTTGATCGCCTATTTACAATCAATATATAATTAGCTCTATTGATTGATTTATATAACTCACTAATATATATACATATACACATACATATACTCTGTCCTCTAGCCCGGCATAGCCAGGTGGTTAGGGTGCTCGACTCGCAATCTGAGGGTCGCGGGTTCAAATCCTCATCACACCAAACATGCTCGCCCTTCCAGCCGTGGGGGCGTTATAATGTGATGGTCAACCCCACTATTCGTTGATAAAAGAGTAGCCCAAGAGTTGGCAGTGGGTGGTGATGACTAGCTGCCTTCCCTCTAGTCTTACACTGCTAAATTAGGTACGGCTATCGCAGATAGCCCTCGAGTAACTTTGCGCGAAATTCCACACAAACATGGACTCACGTTTGTCAGTTTGTAACAAATTATATGAGAATCAGCCAAGCACAGCCATACTGTTATACGCTGTATTTTTAATATTACAATTTATTTCCTAGACAGAGGGAGCCGGGGATTTTTGATGAGGTGATGTTAAGTTCACGTTAGTCCCAGAAACCTCTTGAGCAAACAGTTTACAAAATGACATTCTGTAAACATCGAGTTAGTTGTGTTAAAAGTTAGTTGAAATAAATTATTGCACTACATTGAACAAGAAAGTAGACTGATTGCACATTAGTCCTAGTACTATTGTTGGAGGTACTGCATCATTTGTAGCAACAATTCACCACACTTTATAACTGTGTTCAACTTCAAGTCTATATAAACGTATGAATGAGGAAATAAACAGATTTTGTCTCATCAAATGGACTGGACGTTGAATTATTTTTACTTGATAATTTAAAAGAAAGAAAAACGTTACTAGAATACGTTCTTAGCCCTGTGGTGAAAAAGTTAATTCACATACTCCCACTTTTTGGGCCTTAGAAAGTAGCCCAAATGTTAATTAGAACCTTAAGTGAGAATCAGCCTAGCACAGAGAGACATACGTTCTATGTTCTTAGGTAAATATGTGTCACTCGTAGCACTTAAGTATATATTCCAAGCCCTCTAACTGAAAAACTGGGTAATGAAATGTAAACCACCTCTCAGTTGGTAACGTGTAAGAATCATCTTGGCACAATCAAAAGTCAGGCAAACACCATGGGGCAATGGGGGAAGGAATCTGTCATTCTGCCAAAGACAAAGTTTGAAAGAAAAGCACAAAGATTAGAGAATTATATTTTTCAGTATTATAATTTTCTACATTATTTGTAAAATTTCAAAGCCTGCCCCAATTTCATTACAGCTTTCATAAAATAAACACAAACATACTAAAATAAAAATGATTACTGTTTGGTTGATTTTGCTTTCCATACAGATCACAAATAAGGCACAGGGAAGTGTAAAGCAAAGTCAGCTTCATCAAGTTTTATTGACATAGTTCTTTCATAAAAAACACATGTTCAATATATTGTACTAGAATATTTATAATTTTCTCATTATAATTTATCATGCTAGTTGCACATGCTTACATAAGCCACAATCAAATGAATTTACTTTCAAACATATGAAGATTCATGAGGAAGGGCACTATTTCTCACATGGTCTTTGTTTTATCGGTTAGGTAGGGCCACTGAGCTGTATATATATTGTTGTATGCTAGAGGACATAGAAAACCTAGTATGTTCTATGGATGTGACTTTTCTAGCACATTCCAAGTGAGGTCATAAATAGTTGAGGGTTATGTAGACAGAGTGATTTCAAGATAGAAAGTAAACTAGTCAGTGTGCCAGCTGTCGCAGTTACTTTGCACTAGCAAGTTGCTTCATTTTAACATTACGGTATTTGTAACACAGACCTACAACTATTTCTGGCAGTGTTCAAGTTTTTTTTTAAATGTTAAAGGAAGAAATTAAGTAATTTACTATTGTTAAATGGTCTAGACAATGAGTTGTTTTCACTAGATACCTTAAAAGAACCCACCAACAAAGGAACTACACTACTACCTAAAACATCATCTACTACCAGACATGGAATAGAACTTGCATGGTCTTCATCTATCACAGCTACTGTTGTACCACTGTTCTGAAGGACCTTTCTAGACTACTCTAGCCATGACACTACCAAATCCAGCTTAGTCTGAAATCATTTCCAGAGTGAATGGGTGGAATAGTGAACAACAAACCATCCATATTGCTGACCATTGAACAGAAACAGCTTTGACCAGCAGTAAGTCATATTCGAGCTATAACAACTATTAAGCATTGATAAGCTGCCTTATCCAATAGGCTCAGAGTAACACACCAGAAGTATCCAAAGCAGGGCCATAGGAAAGAAGAGACCATAGTCTAACTTGTGGAAAATTTGGAAAGGCTTTCCCAATTATCTTAACTGATGCTCTTCATGAAATGATGAATTAGTTGACACACGACCAATTTATAGATGCCATAACAGACAAGGATATGGGACTTAGGCTGAAGTAGAGAAGGTGTGAATCCTTAAGTGAAGCTCTGCAGTTGGCACCAGAACTAAAACCAATTAAAGTCACAAAAAAACAGCTAATAACAGATTTTCAAAGTTACAGGGTAATCATATCAAGTAATACTGAAACATCAACTCACATGAACAATAGCCTAGAAAAACTAAAAGTGTAATCTGAAAGTACATATTGCTAGAAACTGCATACAAAGTTTGTAGGTAATAGGAACTCCTCCTAAAAGATACCAGAAAGAAGGAATTGTTACAGATGCGGGAAACCTGTACATTTGTGTGTGTGAGGAATTATTATTTTTAAGACACCAAGGAGACAATACTCCATGTCACAGTCTATGAGCCCAACTATATTGAAGGAACAACCAAGTGCTAACCAGATATCAGGAAACAATAATTAGCTGAACTTATGGGGCAAATTTCAGCTAAGAATACCTGATCTTCTCCAAATGAAATATGAAGTTCATTGTTTAAGGAAGCATGTCCATAAGTCCTTGAGTCTATCGACGGAAAGTATTGCAATATGTTGATCAACACAAGTTAGTTCTTGCTGGAATCTCATATTCAATTGCTGTTTGTATCATCCCCTCTTCTTTATTCATATTTGGAGGCAGTTTCACACCTTTCATTCTTAAATTAGAAGTTACCTTTACTATAGGAAACTTCTCAACACTTAATGATGTGTAGAAAATTGATATCAAGGAAGATTGCATACTGGGAACAAACATGGACGTAAGGTTAGGCTAGCTTCACAATCTATAGCCAGGAAATCCTTGATCACTACATGGTAATTACTACATCTGAGATTGGTCTTTCTGTAACACCCAGAAGAGCAGTCATTTTACTAGCAAGAAGTGAAGTACTCCTACAGGGATCTGTTAAAAATAAATTCCCACCTGGTGACTGGACCATAATAGAACCAAACACTTCAGCATGTTCTGATGGTTTAATGGTTGATAGAACACTTGTTGACTGGAAGAATAAAGAAGTCATCATTAAGTTCGTGAATACAACAATCCATAATATTTAAGTCAAATATAAAAAGGAAATTACAAGATGTGAGGCTATACATATAGTACTTCCACATCAAGGAACATCAGTAATAGTCAGAGGCCTCACAAATGATCAGCACTAGCAGTTACATAACTTGCTTACAAAATATCAAGACACCTTCTCCCGTGGACCTTATGACTTAGGCTGAATGAGTAAAATATTTCAAGATTGATATTAGAGATACAGCTCCAATATGTCAGCCAGACACCTCCCCCTTACAAATGAGTCTGTGGCTTTCAAAGAATTAGAAGGAATGAATTAACATGGAGTGATAAAATTGAGTAGTAGTAGTAGTCCTTTAGCATCACCTGTTGTGCTTGTGAACAAGTATGATCTACAACATTCTGCATGAACTATTGGAAGTTAAAAGGAATTATGACTATCCACTACCAAAAACTGATTGTACCTTGGATGTTCTATTGGGATCAAAATGGTTTTCAACATTGGATATGTAGATATTGGCAAGTGAAAATAGAGAAAAGACAGCTTTTACCACAGGAAATGGATTGTGATATTTTGTTGTGTTACCATTTGGATTAAGCAATGCTCCTGCCACATTCCAATGATTAATGAAGCGTGTTCTGTCTGAACCTGTGGTGTAGGTCTCGAGCCATTTGGGTCTTGAAAACAAGACTGGCTAAATTTAAAAGCTTTAACAGTATTTAACCTAACCAGGATTAATAAGCACTAAATATCAATTATGCAGCAGTTCATAAGAGGCGTGGTGTTGCATCAAAGATGTTTTCATCAGGTATCAGGCTGACTCTGCATAGCCATTGATTCTTTATCCAGTACTGATTCCATTTTCTGCTGCCCCATTCATACAAAACACTTGGAAATTTTGTATAACCATATTGTTGACCCAACAACATGCAAGAGTTTTAAGTCTCCATAAAGAAGCCAACCATGTTCTTTGTAATTACTGTTATTAGATAGAGTTGGATGTTTTTTTTACCTATTCATAAATACTTTAATACCAAGGGGTTTTTCACTGGAAAAAGTGAGTGCAATCATACCCAGCGCACTCCTTCTTCTGACGGCCCTGTATGGGAGAAGTAAAAAAAAAAAAATTTGCATTTGTACACTTCTCCCTCATATTAGGCTTGTTCCCAAGCCTAATTTACGTTTAATACTATCTTTTGAAAATGCAACTATCGAATAGACTGTATGTAAATGCAACAGAACAACATGGAACACAATCATAACAACTGAAGTGAAACACACATACACGTGACTCACAAATACGTAAGGTAATTTCAATTTTTACACAGTATTAACTTAACAAATAACAAGACCCTCTATGACCCAATAGTTAGCATGTTAGACTGTGAATTTGTGATACAGGAAGTAATTCAGAATTTGAGCATATTTCTTATCAGTTTTATTTTCTAACATCAGTTAAGGAAGAGCTATTGAGTTCTATTGCCTTTAGTTGTTTACATGACTGCGTGAGTCACCAAATAAGATCACGGTGAAGCTATATCTTGTTAACAGCCAACAATGTACTTCGCCTGAGGTTGAACCTCATCATATGTGAGGCTTGGACAACTGGGAATCATCACGATGGAGGGTGGTCTGGTGAGTCCGAGAATTAGTAGGGCAGTTTCTACAGTTTCGATGAAGCTGTTATCTTGTGTACACTGAACAGCCAACAATGTTTCTTCCCCAAGGTTGAACCCTATCACACATGAATACCTTAATATAGACTGGAACATTGCCTGGGACAGGGTAAATTCCAGATGCTTTGAAGCTTCTTCGCGTGACTTAGCCTGGAAAACTGCCCATGGAATAATCCCAGTACTTACTCTTAAGACATATTAAAATCATAGTAACTGCTACTGATTGTGTCAATAAATGTATGATGTAGGGTTCACTTCTAGTGGAGCCGAAAAACCACACAAAGTGTTTAACTTTTATATGTGTTTCACTTTCATGGTACAATGTATCTAGGGGTATCACAGTTCTGTCATTTCCTGCAGGTGGAGATTTACAAAAGATCCATCTAGAGAAGCTTAATCACGATTGGAAGAAGGTATCTTTTAATCTCTCCACACATAAACTCTTGAAAAACAACAACAGTTTTACTTTTGTTTTATTTGCTGATCTTTTTGATTGTTTTTTATTCATTCATTCATTTTATATTTCCATTGTTTTTTTCTCATAGGAGGAAGTGTTAAAACAGACTGTGAGGTTAACATGTAAGAGATTTGCAGTTAAGATATTAAAAAAGTTAGTTTGACACATGTGATTTTTATTCTTTTTGCTTTATTTTTCATTGGGTAATTTACTGCAAGGTCTTGGACCTTTAGGTCTCGGTCTATTGCTGATTATGAACAAGTATTCAAAAATTGAAGAAGAAACTGACCACTACTCCCAGTACTGGCATACCCAACTCTGGACAATCTGCTTATTTTGGGTACATATACCAGTTATTTTGCAGTTGGAACAGTTTTTTCATAAGTACATCACTGAAAAGAACATGTGCTTGCTTACTATAACAAGTCAATGAATGCCACAGAATGGAAGTATCGTACAACTCAAAAGGAACTGCTAAGTGTTGTTTGAGACCTGAGTCACTTTCATCATAACCTATATGGACAGAAGTTCACACCCTGAACAGATCATGCAGCACTGAAGTGGCTGGTGATTTTTCATAATCTAGAAGGCCAAATAGCAAGATGGCTCCAAGAACTTCTGGAGTATTACTTTAACACTATACATCCCCCTGGATTGAATCATGGAAATACTGACACATTTTCTCATGAATTATAAACACAGCGAGAAAAGGGAAGTAGGGAATAGAAAAAAAGACCAACCTAAACTAGAACAAAGTATAGTCCAAGATATGGCATTCACCACTGATGAAGAACTGGTGTGTTACAACCACAACTGGAACTTGCTTGAGCAAAATATACAAGTTTAAAAGCAATTATTCAGTGGCTTAAGAATGGTGCAGTAAGACCTGCAAGGCAAACAGTTGCTCCATACAGTCTATAAACAAGGATGTATCATGCACAATGGTATTTGCTATGCTTACAAGCATACTTATTATGTCAAAAATGGAAGAACCAAGTGGATAGAAACAATGACTATAGTTCGTACTTCCCTAGTCTCTACATTCTGATGAACTCTGTCATATCCAAAACTTTCTTATGGCTGAAGACTCAGGTGTTAAGACACTGATGCAAGTACGAGAAAGCTTCTGCTAAATTGGGAGCCAGGATCTGTGGAGACCTGGTGTAAAGTATGTGAACTGTATAATGAGCAAATTTTGATTTTTTTACTTTCATACTTTTGGATATGTTTTATAAAAACATGACAGTGCTTTAAAAACTTCTTAGCTTATGATGGTATTTAAAAAATAACAAATGATAAGAATTTTTTTAACTGTTTTCTCAAATTCTGCTTGATATTTTTGACTGTTTACAAAATAACTTACATGCATTACACAATAAAATTTTTAATCTCATATCTACTTTGTTTAGAATTCAAGCTTTGTATAAATTTAAAGGAACAGTATCTATAACAAGAATTTATCTAAAAAATGTTTCCCAATAAAATGTCACTGACATTATTTGTAGCTTTTTCTTAAGGTAGTGTACATAATTTTACTACTTATCACAATGTAGGGCATTTTATTGGGTTTAAATGCAACCTCTGAATCATACATTAAATTATAAAGCAGCTTGGTTAAGTTGGTTGAAACATCAACCATTTGAATTTTACATTGTACATCTTGTCTGTTAACACTAATATAAAGATGCCTTTTCATTTTTCAAGTCTAAGGCATACATTCACACCAGTAAACAAAAACACTGACTTTAATGATGAAAATTAATATGAGAATGATTATTTACCATCATATTCTCCATTGTATTTAACAGATGCTTAACACACATTAATTTTAGCAGTCAAGAGGTTCAATATTATTGTGTGAAAAAGAAGCTTATAAAGACTAACACTTCCTATAGTCCAAGAGCTTCTCTACAAAATATGTACAATCAGGTGTGAATTATGTTGTACTTTATGTAACATGGTCCTCTAAAATTTATGACTTTAAAGTTTTATAAGGATCACAAAAAAAAAGTTATTCTGTAATAAAACAATAAAAAATGCCTTTTTTTTCTGTTTCACAGGTTCCCAAGTTAAAATAATTTCCAAAAGTAGAACCTACTAAAACTTTCAAAAGCTTCTTATTTCTCCATCTCTCCATACACATGTTGATCAGAGTCCAAGCAGCTTTGCATCAATTAGTTTATTTGTATGGCACCCTTCTGACTTGAATTGGTCTGATGATTCAATGTCCAATTCAGCATATCTCCTTATGAATAAATAACAATACTAATAAAACATTTGTACTAATCACCTCACATGACAAAAATAGAATTTTAGTCAATTTAACTTAGTCAGTTAGAAACTAATATTTTTTTTTGATTTCATGCAAAAAATACTGAACTCATACACTTTTATTAATTTTCTTTCTTTCAATTAAAAAAAAAGATCATTTTTATTTCATTTCAAAGTATTATAATTTGTTTCAAATATGTATTTGTACTTTCTAGGAAATAAGGAGTTTTATAAATGTAAAATATGGCACCATTATATCAAACCTTGAAAGATTTCCTAAGTGTTTTTGGCTTGCTTATAAAACTATTGAAGCTGAAATGCTTCAGTCTAGTTGTTAAGTACCTAGATTCAGTTTCCAATAGCTTAACTGTGAAAATAAGAAATCACCCAAAGTAATAATGAAACATACTGAAATATACAAATCTTAAACTTAAAGTTGTAGCATATTTTTTTTTATTAACTCTCTACATTCAGGCTCAGTCATTTTGACTGACCTTTTAACAACTATCTAACCATGATACTACACATATAACTTTTAATGTAGTAAGCATATCTTCAAATGTGGCAAGCAAATCTTTTGTGCACGAAAAAAACAAGCCTGAGTGCAAGATGATTTTCATATTAAGATTAAAAATACTTCTTTTCATCTTACAGTTTTAAGATTTCATTTGCATAAACTCTTGAGCCCCCTAAATGAATATCAAAAGTTTTTTTTATTTTATATTTTATCTGTAATCTTTCTATTCTAATACTATACATGCTCAGTCCATTCTACAAGCCTTTTTTCTTTCTAGAATGACTGCCAGTTGTAACAGAAAATTGCAATTACTTATCTTAAAAAATTTACCTATTGAACATTGTTGCTAACACAGAATCCAACATCAACTCTTTAAATTTGAATCTCAGTGAAGCAGAAAAAAATAGAATCAACATACACTCTAGACTTACAGCATATAAAGACATAAAACTAAAACCTAACCTTATCAGAAATGAATCCAACACCCTAAGAGAATCAAAGTCTCACAATAAGATATACATAGTAAGAGTTGATAAAGATGGTTATACTACTGTTGTAAATAAAACACATTACAAAGCAAGTGTTAACACCTTATTACAGAATGGATCTTACTCTATAAAGATTATCCTACCTACAAAGTTCTTCTCAACATTAAAAACTAGTTAAAAGTTGCCCTATTCTCACTGCCAAAAAAATACTTCCCTTATCCCCACACTTTTTATCCCCTGCCCCATTTTTATGCTCTTCCTAAAATTCACAAACATAACATTTCTTACAGTTCTATAGTTTTGACCATAGGCTCACAGATATAAAATACTACTAAATTCTAAGTTAAGAGATTAAACCCTCTACTTGAAATTAACCCGTATTTTCTCAAAAGCTCTTCAGACTATGTAAATAGAATAAAAAACTTCAAACTAAACCACGAAGATATCTTAGTATCTTTTGAAATAAAATCTCTATTTCAATACTGGTAGAATGAGCATTACATTATGTAAGAGAAAAACTAGAAAACACTTCTGTAACAGCTCACCTTATTAACCTCACAAAATACTGCTTAAACAACACATATTTTAACATCCAAAGGCCAGTTTTACAAACAAAATAATGGATTAGTGATGAGATCCTTCCTTTTCCCTCTACTTAGTGCCCTCTACGTGTATGTTCTAGAAGAACTGTTTGGAAACAAATTCACACAGATCAAGAAACCTGAAGTCTGGTTAAGATATGTCAATGATATCTTTAATAATGGAAAGATACTCTACTTAACTTCATTGAATTCTTAAACACCTTGAGCTATCACAGAAAATGTCCTCCTATTTCACCTATATAAATCGTGCTGTACAGTTTCGCACCAACAAAGAAAACTTACTAACTTAATTGAATTACTTAAAGAATATATAGCACTAGCTAGAGGTTTCAACCCCAACATCATAACTAGGACTTTTATTAAACTCCAAAACAGTAAAACATTTATGTTAACTCTAACCTTTCATCTATTAACAGCATAAAACATAGCAAGTTTGTTTCATTCCCTTTTATGCCGGAAATTGCTAATGAAATTACTAGCCTATTTCATAACTTGAGCATTGATGTAAAAACTGTATTCAAGCCTTTACATCACATAATATTAACACCTTAACCTAAAATGATCCCTAATAAATGAACAAAAGCATGTAGTATTGCATGTGAATGTGGAAAGAAATACATAAACATCATGATCCTTAGAAATAAGACTCAAAGAACACCATGGTCACATGCAAAGAGGTGAATTTCAGAAATCTGCTTTAACATATCATCAATTTGAAATAAATCACAAAATACTTTGGGATGAAATTATTCTCCTACACCAAACCAAACCTAAAAAAAGAAAGACTGTTTAAAAACTATAGAAATCATCAAAGCAGATGATCTCTCACTAAAGCCTGATAGCAACATCAGCTGTATTTGACAAGGTCTATTCACTGCTCATACACTTCATCAGACTTGACCTTTACCTATAATCCTGTCACCTGCTTATATCATTTCTTTCACATTTAGTCTTTGTGACTATATATAAACCCTGTATTGCTTAGTACAGACCAAATCTGAAGAAGACAATATCTCTTTCTTATACTTATAAATCATTGTTTGCCTACCTATTTTTACATTTTAGTTACTTTTATAACAATAAATAAAAATATACATAAAAAACAAGAGACTTGGTACTTATGTGTGAGTCTTGTACTTTTTTGCAAAGTCTTGATAAAAGCTAACCCTAACATTTGACAGGGCTATTTATTGAAATTTTATGTATTTCAAATATTCATTATGAATACAAAATATCAATAAAGAAAATAATATCCTATAACTATCACAATCTGACTTCTTAACTAAGCTATAAATGCAATAAAATATTTTCCTTAATTAGGCGAGGTGAAATCAGCGATAGTAACTTTGAATTTGAATGCTGAGTAATTCAAAAGCTGTTGTGAGAATGGGCTAGCCTTTTAATAATTCAATAAATTAAAATCTCTTTCTTTTGATTATCACTTAATGTTTGCAAAAATCAGAGAAAATTAGTGACGTCTTTTTAAAGACTATATGACACAAGGGTGTGGTGTGTGGATTTGACTTTCTGGTTTATATCTCTGAAAATAAAGATGATTGAAAGCTATAAAACTAGATTATGTCTTAGCACTTTTTACACTTTTAAGTTTGCAAGTTGCATTAAAAATTAAGCTCAAATAAGGGTAGAATGGATATCTAAATTGAACAATTGGGAACAAACATCTTGTGATATAGAGAAGGGAAGAGTGAGAATTTAATCTGAAACTTGCAAATTAAAATTCAAAATTTCATTTACTAACTACATTTTGATGCCAAGTTTATTTACATACATTGCTAATAAAATATTTTATTTAACCTTGATTGTAACTCTGTAAAAACGTTGACATATATATGCACTTCTACCTACCCATATTTAGAGGGTAAAGTGTACTTAACCCAACCAACACAGGATTACCTATGGTTATGGGTCAAAGGCCATCTCATTTGTAGACTCAAATTTAAAGTTTTTATTGAACTACTATTTTATGAATGTATGTCAATAAATTTGGAATTAAATTGTAGATTATAATTCAAATTTTAGTATTATACATTAGTTAATTTCTCAATTTATAAGTAGATATTAGATTAGAACCTAAATATTGATTTCTGTGTGCCACGTGGTATGTTAAATGCAACATTGGTTCAAATTAGATGTTTGTGATGTCCAAATACAAAGTCTATAGTTTCTTATGAATTAGATACTCAAATTACCGATATTGACAAGCTAGAATCTAAGAGAAGAACCTCCTATCTTTTCTATTTCCTGAGACATCAATACATTTATTGAATCAACCAAGGTGGCTCTGCCAACCTCTTCCATTTTTTGAAAATACTGGCTTATGTACACCTACTTCACCAAATGAAGTGTGTGTATAACAAATTGAAAGTTCAGAATGTACCCCTAGTGGTTTCTCACACTCTGCAAAGTATTTGCATGGGAAACTCTTTTCATGTTAGATTCCAAGCAGTAAGGTGAGACATTAGTGAGCTAAAAAAAATATTTTTTAGACCCAAATACAGCTTAATTACAAGCTTGATAAATTATAGTGGAATTCTGTGGTATTGATATAGTAATTTTCAATTTTTTTTTTATTTCAAGATGCATATATAAAACCCCCAAAAATTATTTTGTTTTACATTGAGATCTCAATCATGCAAATCAAAGGAACGTGGAGGATGCATGACTCGAAAGAAGCAGAAAAGAAGCCAAATGAGAGGGAAAGTTAAAACCTTAAGAAACTTGGAGAATATGATCAACAAGGCTGCCTGATTGCTAGACACAGTTGAAGCATACAAGCCTTTGTCAAACATCCAGGTGAAGAATTGGGAAAGATGATGAATGCAGGGCTAGAAAAGACAGAAGCCACTTTGAAAAAACCAAAAGTGGAAGGTAAATCATCACCTATGGCAAATGGACATGGAAGAAGGTCTGGTGGATTGTGAAAAGAAAGATGCAACACATGGAGTCAATTCTTGGACTGGAGGCAATGGACCTAACAAAAGTCATGGGTGAAGACAGGGTGTGAATAAGCAATACCCAACCAAGGTTTACGGAGTAGAGAACGAGAAAGGGGTAAGGGTAGGGGAGGTTGTACAAGTAAAGGTCATACCAGAAAGAACCAAGGTTGAAACCAACCAATACAGAGCCACGAGTAAGACTAGACAGTGAGTGGAGTCACATAGGAGGGTAAGCATAAATGTGACAACCTCTCCATTCTTGACTGAATGTGTTACTTCCAGAGCTAGCGAATGTGGAATGGTAGACCAAAAGGAAGGAAGTTTGGTGTTCCAGTGGGTGGTGAAAAAAATCGATATGAGGTGTCCTCAGCTGAGAACACACCCAGCAAAAGACCGTGGAGAGAATCTAGTTGGGTTGAGATAAACGATCCACAACCAGATTCAGGGTACCAAGAACATGGGAAGCTACAACCACCATGTGGTGACTGTGAGCCCAGAAAAGAAGATCCAGGGTCTGAAAGCACAGAGATTTGGATTTGGCACCCCCTTGCTTAGTGAAATAAGTGACCACCATGGAGTTGCCAGAGTGTACCATAACCACCCTTCCCTGCTGAAGAGGAAGGAAGTTGGACAAAGCCTATTGAACCACCGCAAGTTTGATAATTTTGATTTGGAGAGAAGACTTTCGATCAACCACAGACCAGAAATCTCCCGAATGTCAAGGTAAGCACCTTAAACCTCTAAAGATGCATCTGTGAACAGATGTAAATTCAGATGAGGTGGAGGAAGCAGAACCCCCACTGTGGTGTGGTCCTTGATTAGCTACCAAGCCAGGCCAGCCCTAATTGGGGAAGGAAGGATAAAAAATGTGGTCCAAGAAGTTCCACTGATCGAGGAGTGTCCACTGAAGGGAATGCATATGAGTATCTATGTGGGAAATTCCCAGCTCTTTTAGAAGTGAAACTAAAAGAAGGGATTTTTGTTGGGCCTCAGATTAGGAAATTGACTTTGGATGAACAGTTTAAAAGTACAATGAGGAAAGTTGAAAAAAAAAGTGTGGATTGCCTTTAAAGATGTTATTGACAAATTTTTAGGAAACAACAAGGGCCCAAGTTACGAAAATATTCTCAATAACATGC
>NW_013667548.1:45029-50044 GCF_000517525.1 Limulus polyphemus
CCCTCCCTCTAGTCTTACACTGCTAAATTAGGGACGGCTAGCGCAGATAGCCCTCGTGTAGCTTTGCGCGAAATTCAAAAAACAAACACAATAAATTCAAATTAACTTAGATGACAAAAGACACAAATATCTAACTTACCAAAATCCAGGCACTAATGATGTGAAACATTCAATTCTCCTGTGTGTGAAGAAGGACAAAACCATACAAAGGGTATCACAATTAGGTATGAATTGTTCAAGTCGCAAAAGGAAGGAACAGGAAGAAAGGAGGAGAAGAACAAACCTCAACCAAAGTGAACAATGTGGAGGTACAGTAACAGGAGCAGGAAAAAAAGAAAACAAGCAAAATCACCCTCATCTCGAACATACAGAAAAAAATTAACATGCATCAACATGAGTGACCAGTTGAAAAGAAGGGTGTGGAAGGTGATATCTCCTGAAGAGGTGTAGAGTGCAACAGCCAAAAATAAGAAGGTGCCCGAAAAAGAGAGAGTCCAAATTATCTTCTCCTTGATTATATTATCTCTCAGCAACCCTGTCAGGTTGAAAAGGAGAATAAATTGCCAGCAGAACAGTTGAATCTAGCTAGCTCTCCTGCAAATTAAGGCCTGTAATTCCTCTGCAAATAAAGTCAAACCCAATTCCTGCAAAGTCATATCAGTAGCATTGTTGACTGTAACAGGAATTACTGTAGTTGAAACATTGAATCACAAATTCATATGAAATTCTCATATAATTTGGTAGCAAGAAAAAAATTCAAGAAATAAAAATAAAACAATCATTGACACAATCGATTGCAAACACAGCAAAACTGCTGAAAAAAATTGAAATGGCAAATAAGCACAATCATAAACGGTAGCCACATGTGAAAAAACACGTCTAAACGAAGCTGTGCCAATCAAGAAAGAGAGGATGGAGTGGGAATATCAAAGGGAGCTAGTTGCACCAATATAGGTGGCACAGTACTATTGGTGGAGAACAGTCATATGATATGTACATGTTCAAAAATGGTACGCAATTAATGGGGTATATAGACTGGTGCACTAAGCACAAAATATTTTTAGCAATGCTTAGAGGGCAGAAAGAAGATTGAGCTAGCTTTGTGTGAAGGTAGTAAGACCGTATCAGAATTATTACTTTACACTCACAAATAAAGTTCATAGTACAGTAATAAAATCATAAAATTAAAATAGTGCAGATGTAAAAAGTTCAGAAGCTGAGACTGTTACAGTAGATAACTGTAACAGTCTTTTACAATCTGCATTCACACTACGGAAAAAAAAAGGTATTATGAATTTTATATAATATTTTTCAACTTTTCATTTCACTGTACGTTGATGATTTCACTACAGTTAGTGTACGGGCAAGGATAATTAGAGATAAAGTATAAAGTCTTAAAAAAATAAACAAACTAGAAATTCATTTAAGAGGCTTTAGAGGTTATGCCAATGAAATATGAAAATTGTAAAGTAAAAAGAAGTATTTTTTATTCTTAGCCTGAAAATCACCTTTCAGTCACACTGACTCAGTAAAGGATTCATAAATTCACAGACAACTGTTTATTAAAAATATTTTATTACAAGTTTAATTTTTTGTGTACAACAGATTTATAATGTATATTTAATGCTTGAAATTTCTGCAAAGATACACTAAGCACATTCAGAGTTATTGTAGGTATAGTGTTATGGTTACCAGGAGGATCAAATTAACAGAGCCCATATGTATAGGTTTTATGCTCTATAATTAATTATGAAGATTTGGTCCTATAAAGAATAATACAGTTCACATTTTCCCCTTCTAACTTTCCATAACATACAAAGAATGCATTTATTAATGTTACTTAAGCCAATCTAAAACCTAAAAAAAATTACTGAAGTTTCATTACAACTCATCACTGTCACAATGTGAACATGGCACTGCTCAGGGTCAGAAACATACCATATCAAAATCCTGTATTATTAACTCAAACAAGTGTATACCAATAACTCACTTTCATTTGTTGATATCTGCATAAAAGTCGTTGCAGTTTGATTGTCATTATGATATTTGTGTGTGATAGTTTGAATTAGTTGCTAAATAGTGGCTTGCTAGTAAGCACTAGTGGAATAACCTCTTAACTTGGTAGAGCACTTGCCTGGTGTGCAAGAGGTGTAGGATTCAAATCAAGCTGAAAGTAATGAATAAAAAAAAAAAATTATCACATATTCATGGCCTATTTATTGTTCATTTTTTAACATTTATCTCTAATGTAAATATTCTTATAAAACATTTTAGTTTTCTCTGCCTAATTGCAATATATTTTGGAAAAACTACATCATGAAATAAAACATGATAACAAGGAACTTACTTTTTAGAAAATAAAAGTTTTGAGACAGCTTGACTGGGCAATGAAAATAACTCATTGAAACGTTGTACATTTATAATAGTTTTTTTTTCATTACCCAGTTAAGCCATTTCAAAACTTTTACATCATAAAATGAGTCGAGTCCTTTTTGATTGTTTAAATCAACATTTCTGAGCAAAACTGAACATTTGTTATGAAGTCAATTAGAGTTCTTTTACTGATATTATCTATGGATTTGCTAAGTACTGGATGGCCATTTGAAATTTTTCTATTTTTTTCATATTAACTTTTACATTCTACATCATCAAATTTTAAGATATCAAAAATTGTTTCTCCATGCAGTAAAATAGTTGTCTTAATAGAATTTTCTGATGAGTAATTTATTACTCTTATTTAATAATGAAAGAGAAACTTTGCAGATATAATTCATTATGTGAAATACACAAACATGTACAGAAAGCAAGTTCATAATAAAGATAATTGCACAGCGTGCACTATATACTCATTAATCAGCAGCTTGTTTTGGCTAATAAAAACTGACGGCTGTGTTTCAAAATAGTTGGTAATTAGAATAGTTTACAGTCTTACAAAATTACATTTCTTAATGCACTTTTAGCAAATCTGAATATTTGCTTTAAAAAATTGTATTTTACATTATTTTGTGCAAACTCACCAATATTCAGTTGGATAAATCCAAATTCCTGACTTTAAAAAGTTCTGATACACAAAAAAAATCTTACAGCTGAATCATCACCAAAATGAAACTGCTACTTTTCTGACCACCTGCACAAGTTATTTCTTCTGTAACAAAAGTTTGTGCTGTACAAATAGAAGTAAGTTTGAAATGAATAAAGTGTAAAATATTATCCTAAATACCTAACAACGGAGTATTTTATATACTTATTAGTGTTTAATATTTAAAGATTAAGAAGAGTAACACAACAATTATGATGTTTTCATATACATAGTTTTTTGCCTTGTGCATCTTATAAAACTAAATAGTCATAACTTTATATTATTCTCAAAATAACCAAAGCTGAAATATTTTAACTGAATTTAAATTTTTTACTCTGACAAACTTCACAAAAAAGAAATGAAAAAAAAAAGTGATCGAAATGAACAACAAACTGCTCATTTTGACTTTGTCATTAGAAAACAATTTGGCTTGACATATTGTGAATGAGTTTAATTATAATATATTTACATAAAGCAAAAACAAATACTGACAATACTGACCCTCATGAAAACAAAAATAAGATGAAATTGGAGTTTCCACTAGTACTTTAACATTGTATCTCACAACCCAAAAATAGCTAATCACCTCTACTGTAGATGAGCTACACACAATATACAGTTGTTGTTTTGTGTGAACAAAGAGAATTAATAAAGAACCACAGATTACCTATGAAATCTGAAATGTTTAAGAACTCTTACCAACCAACTAATGCACATTTTCCAGTAGAGAAATGTGGACAGGAAGAATACATAATACAACCTACATTTCACTTGCTGAACACAAGTCATTTTCAGCATCTTGGCTACTCTGTCTTCAAACTTCAAGAAACTGAATGTAGCAAAAAAATGTTTTGTATTTTTCCCCCATTGAAAATCATTCTTACTGTTGACTTTCTCAGTGCCATCTATCCACTGAAAGTTGATTCATCATTTCTTGACTATATCTGCTCAAATTTGGTAAAAAAAACACAAAAAAACTACAAATACCATTGATATCTTCACAAGAAAATAAGCACAATACGAAAAAGGTATGTTACCAATGCACACTATACAACAGCAAATACAGGATGTTAATGCGATATTAAGCCATCCTACAATTCCAAACAAACACTGAAAACTGTCCAGCTTAAAGTGGAGAATTTTGTAGAATATTCACATACAAATGATAACAGACAAATTAGATCAGCATAAAACTTTTAAACCCTGCCCACAGCTTTTAAATCATAATTTCAAGTATATTTTTAGTATTTGTGTTATATAAAACACAAGATTCTGTTTATAAAGACAATCAAACAAGTTAATGGCAAAATAGCAGTCATGTGCAAAGGTAATCCTTCTTTTTGAATAAATGACACTCATGATGCCAGTTATTCAAACTAAAGTAACAACAAAGACAACCATAAACATACACATTCAGTAGTGAATAAGGTAAGGCAACAGAATTTCTGGTTATTTTATTATTAATTTTAAGAAATATACCTTTTTATATATGTATATTTTCTCTTGAGATTTTAAAAACTTTTTACTGTGAGTTTCTACACAGATTTAGTTGCATAATTTATGATTAATAATTTTATCACACTTCATAAACTCAGAAGATTTTTGAATTCACTCTCAACTTTTTATTTCTTATAAAAAGACAAAAAGCTTTTAGTTTTATTTCTCAAATGTCAATCCCAAAATATGCAGTTGAAAGCCCACTGTTTAATAGTACTGATATATATTAGATCATCAAGAAAATAATGTCACTTTTTTTAGTTGAAAAAACCCACACAACTTAAATATCTAAACAAAACATTTAGTATATGAAATAGTCTCCATTCTTATTGATGATGTTTTTCCATCTTACAATCAAGTTGTTAATGCCCTGATTAAAGAAACCACTTGGGTCTGAAACAAAAAATGTCGATGTCCTCTTTTAACACCTTCCAGATTT
>NW_013667548.1:50814-51850 GCF_000517525.1 Limulus polyphemus
AGTGTTGCTTTGGGTTAGCCCAAAAAGCGTTTTCAGAACATCAATATCAATTCAAGGATGTCAACCCCTGCTATTACAGTTTTTAAGGCTAGAGTGACCTGAACGAAATTTGCTGAACCATCATTGACACTTATGAATGTTCAAAACATTTCCATAAACTTCTTTGATATTCTTTGTGGCTACAGAGGCATTGTTTCCCTTTTTGTATTCAAACAGCATTATATGCCGAAAGTGTATCATCAGTATAAGGGATAAGCGTATACTAAACTTTACACATTATATAGGCTACAGTAACGTGATGTTTAGGTGGTTCGTTCAACTACTATACGTGATGTACTTTTTTTTGGGGGTGGTTAATGAAAATGTTCCAAAACACAACATTAATTTCTTGACGACCTAATATTACGGTATGCCCCTGTAGACAAGTTAAAATAGTCAGTTATCCATCTATACACTAATTTCTCAAAGAACTTAGTAATTACTTATGTTTTAGACTACTGTGATAAGCAAACTGTTATCCAAACATTAAAAAATACAGGATAGGAGTTAAGATATTTTATCCCAATCATAAAAAAATTTTAAAATGTGATGCCACATAATGAACATATGATATTCTTCAATTGTAGTAAACTTTGTCACACGCTCAGTTCTGAAACCTGTCCATTTTCAATTACAAATCAATTAATTTAAATATAACAGAGTAGTGTCACACACTAAGAACTCAAAAAAGGTAAAACACAATTTGGTCTGGTTATCATGTGAATGAGGTATTGAAGCTCACTTTAGTGTTCTGGTATTCAAGCTTTACTAATTTGGCCACCAAGATAATTTCTCCACCTGGAACATGATGAACCAAGTGGTTTAATTCACCACCATGAAAAAAAAGAAAGAAAATGTAAGTGTTACATATCAAATCTCAATCACATCTGTTGCAATTTTCTTGTGCCTATCTGTATAATACAACATACAGGGGTTGGACAAAATAATGGAAACACCTAACATTTTGGAATCATAATCTTTGAACATGTTATAAACA
>NW_013667548.1:52707-68059 GCF_000517525.1 Limulus polyphemus
CAGAATTTTCTCGCCACCACAATCCCCAGACCTCAACATTATTGAAGAATAAGAATAATAAATAAGAAGTCGATTTCCGCTGTCATCGTCTCTAAAAGAACTGGTGGGTGTTTTAACTGAAGAATGGGCTAAAATTCCTTTGGAAACAATTCACAATTTGTATGAATCAATACCTCGGAGAATTGAGGCTGTAATTGCCTCAAAAGGTGGACCTACACCATATTAAAATATATTTTGTTGATTTTCCAAGGTGTTTCCATTATTTTGTCCAACCCCTGTATGTAACTCCTCAGAAAAAGACCTGTACTTTGTTCAAAATCTAAGGTCACTAACTGTTATGATCTGAAACAAATTAACAGCAACCTAAGCAAGTAAGTATTTAAGGATGGGACTCCATCTCAAGCTGACATTTTAAGTAGATCTGCCAAAATAATTACTATATAGTCTACAAACAACTCTTGATCGGAATCATTGCAATGAGACTAAAGCATGCTGAGCTATCCTTATGATACATAAGCACAACTATATCAAGAATAATTCACTTGATATAGTTGAAAAAAATGTTTAAAACCAACTATAGACAACTTACACCTTTCCAAATATGTCCCAAGTAATATTTTTACTAAAGCAAATATTCAACTAGCACTACAATTCAATTTCATGAGTACTGTCTATCTCAGACATAATAATAATTTTAAAATGATTCATTACAGAAGATAAATATATAAAAAAGAATGTTCAAAACCAAAATCAGGGGAACAGGAATGAATGAGGTGCCAAGATAGGAAACAGTCCTATTATGAATTATTTACGCAAACTTATCAATAAATTTTCACAATACAAATGACAAGAAACAATTTGTATTGTATACCTAGTAACTCTCTGCATTTCACACAGATACAGAATTATCAATATTTTTTATGTCCAAAATACATGTTGTTTAGAGTATTAATTTTCCATGAAAACAATTATGTTTTGCTTCACACACTAATATTTTCACCTGGCTAAATTTTTCCGATGTGTAACATCAGCCTTTCTTTACTCTTGGTCTTTGGCAGTAAAAAACTATCAAAAATTGCTAAGTGTCACTAATCTATAGTAAACATTCATTAACTCATTAGGAAAGTAAGAAAAAAAAAGGAGTACTTATGGTAAATATTCTTGACAAAATATTTTAAAATTGTAGAGCAAATAGTAAAATTTCAACACCAAATCAAATTAATGTTAGTGATTTAAGTAAAAAGACAATGTGAAAGAAATAAACTTAAAAATACACTGTTGTGAGTACAGTGACATATATTTTTTAAAAACAAAACTACACTTTTAAATAAAGCTACATAGCCATTCCTGATTTTGAACAGACAGACTAAGAGGGAAGGCAACTAATCAACAGCACCCATTGCCAACACTTGTCTGAATGAATAACAGGTTTCAACGCTGCCTTTATAGTGCACCCATGTTCCTGAAGTAAATTATTTTATGGCATCAGAATGTGAACTATAGATCTTCAGATTCATAGTCTAGACATGCTAACCAATAGAGCATGCCCATCTCATATGAGAAAAGGAACTAAGAAAACATAAATATGGGATGTTAAAAAAAATTATAACAAGTTGGTTTTACTCAGAAAATTAAAAAACAAAAATAGAAAAAAATGCCTACTGAAAAACTAGTAAAAATCTGAAGCAATATTATATTTCTTAAAGATGGTTCCAAGTCAAGTTCGTGGTCTCATACACAAACACCAATCAAGCCTAGTAAAATAATAAATTACCACATTTAGGCATTAGTGTACAATTTTAATAATGCTTTTTTAAATCTTAAACTTTAAGAAATAACTTATATATGCTGTGAAATGTTCATAAATTAGCACTCAAGAATTGCTTAGTTTGTTTTTGGATATTCAATCAAAGTTACTCAAGGGCTACCTGCATTAGCAATTTTGAGCCAACAGACTACAGAGAAGGGAACTCAATTAATTCAGCTCCCTACGATCAGCTTATGAGGGCTTAAACACACCTAAAGAACAAAACACATCAACTGCCCTCTATAACAGGTGATGAATGAAAACCAGAGAACTGTAGACTTTGCAACATCACAATATCCAGTGTTGATT
Organism: Limulus polyphemus; assembly: GCF_000517525.1. Taxonomy (NCBI): domain Eukaryota; kingdom Metazoa; phylum Arthropoda; class Merostomata; order Xiphosura; family Limulidae; genus Limulus; species Limulus polyphemus. Next base: position 54,824 of record NW_013667548.1, read on the forward strand.
TCCTTTATTATTCTTTACAAAATGGATACTAATGAACCTATTAAGTTTATAGAAAGAAAATACAAATTTAATTTAAAAGGTAAGCAGAAAATGGCTGTCATATCTACATCTGACAACAAAGATAATTTTTCAGTCTTACCAATAGAATATGGGAAAAGGAAAATTTATGCTAATTTTCCCATGGTTCTGCCCACAATCCATAAAAGCCATTTGTTCTGGTTTGATGTATTTAGACACTGGATGCATTCAGTCATTAATGTACTAACCAGAGATAAGAGGAATGTGACAAAGGAATTATTTGGGTTAGAAGGCAGGCCGCCAATTCTTGTCTGACGAAATAGTGGAATTTGACAGTCATCCTTATAATACCTCAATGGCTTCAGAAAGAATTGCTCAGTTTTGAATAGTCTCTTACCAAAGCCCAGCATTAATACTTTCCTTTGTATCACCAGAAAATTAATTTTTGCAAATCCAAATATTGCCAAAAATTCCACTCTTAAGAAACAGTGGCAGAGTATGAAAACAATTCTTTGACACTATAACTCATTCCAGCAATCACACTTTTGACAGACTATCAAAAAAATATCAATCCAACCATTTCTCTACCTTAAGCAAAAATTAATTTGATTAAAAAAAATTAACATCCATAAACATTCACACTGAACTTTCTTTGGATAATTTTGTGAAGTATTTTCACCCTGTTGTAAGAAATAGTTAATAGAGAAAGAAACTAATGATTATTCAATATGATTGCTAACATGAGCATGAAAAATGTACTGGGACATTTTTACAAGTGAAAGTATTTTTTACTCTTTTTTTTTTTATATTATTAAAAATTCTTATACTGGTGTAGCTGTAATTTGTACTTTTTTTTTAAAACAAACCTTCTTGGGTCAATAAATGTATGAAAGTTTGCTTGTGGTAATGTACAGTTTAAACTTTTAAAATGAGTACAATACAAAACTTACTTATTATGCAATTATGTCCTTCAAAGGTAGTAGAAAAATATAACAAAATTAAAACTTTAAAAATAATATAATTTTTTTTTTATGAACTCACTCCAGGCTATAACACCAGTATCCAGATACTTTTAATTCATTAATTATCTTATTTTTAATGTTTCACTGAAAAATTATTTCCCCTCCAACAAATTCATTTATAATCTATAATTAAATTAAACAAAACAATGTTTCTCAATGTAAAAGTTGTAATCCAATACAATGTAATTAAATGCAAAATAACTGAAAATATTTTAATATAAATTTCATTAATAAACCTTTAAGAAAAAATATACATAATACATTATCTTTATATAAAAACTTGTGTCAAAGTTTATGTGTACACTGCCAGCGGCACAATAGTCAACTATATGTACTAATACAATGAATTGGCATGCCTCATAACAATGATCTGATAAACACACACTTTGCTCCAAAATATATAAAAATATAAAAATGCAATTTGTTACTTCTTGTGAGGTACTTGCTAACGAAAATCTGAAACCTTCTACATTAATAAATTTAGAATCACAGTGTAGTGATAAATTTTAAATTTAAAGGCTTTATCACAATATATATATATATATATATAGATAGATAGATACAGAGTAGCCAAATAAAAAATGGATTGTAGTATAGCTGAAAATCATATTCTTTCTGAAGTTTTATATATGGTTAGTCCAGTGCTATCTGAGAAAAGTTCCAGCAAGTTCGAATATACTTCTTTCAGTGATCATACAATTTCACAAAGGATCAGATGAACTAGATATGAAGCCCATCAATCATTTAAAAACTGCTGAATATCTTTACTATGCAACTTGGCAACAAACATTTTGAATTGTGCTACTTTGATAGTGTGTAAAACGCATGTTGGAAGAAGATCGTGAAGGTCTTTCAGATATTTTTTCCCAAGTAGAACAACAGCAAACAAAATATTCTGAGTACTTGATGAGTGCACTGCTAGCAAGTAAAAGCTAGGATGTAAAAATTGTCAAGACTATGAACAATGGTGCAGTAAATATAACAGAGATAAATTATGTTGTTATAAAAACAAAATAACTGGTTCTGCAGTTTTGCAACACATGAAACCAATTCATTATTTACCATAAAGATATGGCACCAAGTGGTCCATCTAAATTTCATGTTTTGAGAGATGTGCACAGAGTACACCAAATTGCTGCTCCATACTGAAGTTAGACAACTTAAAAGTGGTAAAGTTATAAACTAAATGTATGAAACCTAAATATATTTCTACATCAGAAACAATCACCAGTTAAGACTTGTTCAGTGATGATTGCTGGTTGATGAAGCCACCAGCCTTTTGATGGATATTTCTTTACTATTAAATTATTTAAGTCTTATGTTCAAGGGAAAAACCAGTAATTTATTCTATCACTCTGAAAAAATTCAGTCATTTTAGAAATTGTTAGCTTTGTCAAAGGCACAATTAACAAGTAGCCACCTAATGTAGCATTTCTCAACAACTGGTCCACAGACTGGAGCTAGTTCATTACAGCTACCTTGACAATCTGTGGGATTTCACACACAAAAAGTGACACAATACTCATATGTAAATCATGATGTCTTTTCATTGTGCTTGCATTTTAGTGGTCTATGACAGTTAAGGAGGAAGCAAGCCATTCCTGGTATCAAAAAGGTTAAGAAATGCTGACCTTAGGTACTATATGTTATCAGAGCTCTTGCATGACATAAAGGAACACAACGGAGTGAAATTAGCTGACCTAAAAACCACATTACTAATACATCACAAAGGTTCAAATACTACCTCCCTTCATAATTTTTTCATAATCTTGAAAGTAAATTATGGGTGAGAAATCAATCAATAAAGATATATATATATATATAAAGTGGAATAACAGACAAACGTGAATGATGAATATTCCAGACTTGTATGCTGATTAAAAAAAAAAAATGACAAGTTCATCCCTCTCACTAACAATTGAGCTGAATATTGTTTAAAAATGTTATTTCAGTGTTTTATGAATTTAAGATATGGAATTGGATTTTTATGGCTAGTAAATAGTATTTACTATAGCCAAGATAAAAAAAAGCTCAAAAGATAAATAATAATTAAAGACTGGATCGTTAACATGTGAGGAAGTAACTAAACACACTGAAGCAATGTCAAATTATTTTCTAAATCCCCACTAAAACTTTAGTTAAATTGCTGAAAGACTTCTTTTATGTGTCAGATTGTTTACTCATATTCTTCTTTAAACCAGCAAAGCAATGATTTTAAGCTCAACATAATACCACTTTTTTTTTCTTCTTGAGGTAATGTCAGGTACGTTACTATTAAATATGTATATAACTACTAATCCTACCAGATCTTAGTTTAGAAGAGATAATAGAAAAATACTTCGTACACAGCTGAAACCTCATTAAAAATATTACTTCAAAAATGCCAGCTTAAAAAATGGAGAGGAGGAACACTAACACTTTGAAAGAATAGTTGTCATACAAAAATAAATCATTATGTTATTTTAAATATCACTGAATATATGAACAAACAAACTCATGTTCCAAAACTTCAAGAGTATGAATAAACTCAGGATTTCCCAACTCCAACTAAAAACACAAGCATACAGCTTGAATTTTAAACATACAAATCACTGGACACAGATTACAGGATTTCCCCTCACCAAAAGCATCTTATTTTATGCCTTATCTAAAAACGTACATTTTCTCACTTGCCTGATTTGATAAGAAAAAACAAAATCTGATGTTTCTTAGTATTCATACAAATAAAATGGAACAGAAATAGCCCAAGTACCAACTGGAACTTTAATCCAATGAGTTTTTTCCATTAGTTTGATGCTCACGTTAAGTGTGAACATTAAGATCAGATTGGTATGTTGACAAAAACTTTTTATTACATCAGGATTTCTCATCCACAAATGACACATAAATCAGGATAAACAGAATCGTAAATATTACTTCTTGAGACCAATGATTTTTAGGAATGTAATTCAAACAAAGAAATGTATATTAAAGTATCAACTGCATAATGTTTCATCAAATACGGTTTAACTAAAAACAATACAATTATCAGTTATCACTCATTTGTCAATTTTTTTACAGTTTTATTTTAAAAATCATGAATTATCACATATGCTATCAAAACCAGACAAAGATAATTCAATTAACATGTTCATAATAATAATGCAGAAAATTTTAAGAAGAAGACTTCTAAACAAGAGATTGCATTTATATCATGCCATACAATTAACCAATTAAGGAATCTTGAACATCAAACAACAACTATGCATTGGAATACAACATATTTCGTGATCAATACATTACAGATAGTGTTTCTCCTCTAACACAGGTAATGGTAAGTTTGTTTTAATTCTTCATTTGAATATTGTTAAGATTATGGCAGTTCTTATACTCAAAGAATAGAGGCATTTAATTTTCAAAACACACTTGTTGGTAAACATCAATATATTGAATCCCATTTTCATAGCAGCTAAAAACAATTTTAAGGAAAATATGAGAGCATAAAAACACAAACCAGGGAAAAGCGGACAGAAATTTGACATAACTTTATTTCCTTGTACTTGTTTTTTCAGTACATATTGGGAAAACAACCTTCAAATTCTCAGATGTGCACAAGTCTTTTATTTCTCTTCAGTTTCCTGAACAGCATTTGTCTAAGACAAAGGAAAACTACATATTTGACTGACCAAAAACTAAATGTGAGATTTTCTGTTCACATTTTGAAAAAACGTTTATGATTTTTTCTTCCATTAAAAGCAGACTTCATGAATGTCTGAAACAACACCGCTTCACACACAAGTTTATTAATCCTGACAATAAATCTACCATATGAACAGGTAAACTAAAATAACATATGAAAGCTACAGAAAACACCCTTTATCCTCCATAAAATATTTGTAAATCGTGCTATTTTTGTAAGATAAAACACATCAATATGCATGCAAAAAGACAGGAAGAAAATATGAGCCATAAAACTGCATCCAGTCCACTTTTTTTCTTTAGATCTACACATATGAAGGTCACCAAGACCCTACCAGCTGAAGATAATACAAGAAGGTGACCTTATAAACTGAACTAAGAATGTCTGCAAGGTAGCCAACTCAAAAATTTCCTCTTCATGGTGACAGCTACTTCCCAGATCCAACACCAAGACAGCCAACGATGAATGAAAGTCTGACTGCTACCCATACTTTGTTACTACAAAACATATAAAAAGAACTTTTCTACACACCAGTTAATCTGATGAAAAAAAAAAGAACAAAAACAACAAAAAATTACTGCAACCTAAAAACATTTTAGATCAATCAAATCATCTGAGATTATATTCAACCATAAACACAATGAATATAATTTATTAAATATATCATACATTTTAAAAGATCTCTATACTATATCGTAATTTACTACAACCTTGAAAACCATTATTTCTTTTTACCTTTTAATGCTTCTGTATCTCTTTTTTAGATCAACTTAAACATTTTTCCTTTCGAAAGCACATCATATAACAAAAGTAATGGAACAGAATGCCCCCAGCTGGTAAGAACATATCCCCTGTGAATTTACATATGAAAAACATGGTGCATTGGTGATTAGGGGTTTTACAAAAGGAAGAATCTATGACAAAGAGCTAGTTTCTAGCACAAAATAAAATCCAGGACATTCAAAGAGTAATGTTAATGGATGCAGCACTCATGAGACATTTCACTGCCTCAGTTAATATATCTAAATCCACTCTGGAAAATGGGTTGAAGAGGTGGAACATCACTGGATATGCTAATGTGGATTATCAGCCTGGCTAGGCAATATTACAATCACTTCTTAGTCTAAGCAAAATATGGAATATGTTGTGAAATGAAAATGTAAAGGGTATTTAATAACTTAAGATTTTAATAAAAATTAAGGACAACATATCCAGTGTGCAGGTAACTCCAACTGTTGACTTTTATAGACTGGCTACAACTCAAAAGTCTCTCATCAGAGCCCTGAATGCAAAACACTAGCTTTCATGGTACCTTGGATATTGAAATTGGGGCAAAAGATATTAGGAAAACAACCATGTAAAACATAAATCTTATTAACCAGTTTGATTCTCATGAATGGGTCTAGTTACTTGAGTAACCTGGAAATTGCTTTTGAGATGACTATGTCATCCAACCAGAAAAAGTGAGGGTATTAGTGCCATAATGAGTGCCTAATTAACCCTCTCTGTACAGGTGTCCTTTACTACATGTCACAAGGTTTTAAATGACTTGCATTCAAAATTTAATTAAACTACTTTTTGTCTAATTTATACCAATTAGTACAGCTTACAAGTTTAAAGCTACTTAGAATAAACAAATGTAGTTTCATGTTACAATTTGAAGTCATTTTATAAAGAAAAAAAAAAGAATAATTTAGATATATTTCAATTTTTTTTGTGGTTACAAGGTCAGTCGAATTAGTTAGAGTAGAGAAAATAACAGATAAAATATAAATTCTACAGAAAACAAACATTTCAAATGTATTTAGGACATTTTATACAGTACTTTAATGAAATTTGAGGTGAAGAAAAGTATTTTTAATTTTAACATGAAAATCACTATGCATTCGGTCGGACTTGTAAATAAAAAAAAAATAATAAAAAAAAAAAAAACTTGACAAATTCTTGGACAAATCTTTTTTGTGCTTATTAAAAATACTTCCCTAAAAAATCTGATTTTTTGTATGTGACATACTTATAATGTTTACTGAAATTCTGTCCAATTTTGTGACAGTTAACAGTATCAAAACCATAATGACTTTAAATGAGAACAAAGTGGTCAGTCATTTTGACCAAGCCTGTGTTGAGAGATTAAATTAGTTAGAATTGAAATCATTGGTAATGGTTAAAGGAGCCAAAAGTACCTTGTTTTATTGTTATAATAATGTTGCAATGTTTCTAATGGTAAAATTTTACAAGATGGATTATTTTTTCAGCATGATACAAATGTTGAATCATATCATACCACAGCATATCTAGTTGTAGACTGACATAAAAGTTGAGAATTTTCTTCAGCCACTTCAAAAACAAATCATAAATCCAAGTCAACTAAGTAACTAAAAAAGACATTCCCTGAAACTCACTACATTCTGAACTTCTTTTCAAGAGCAGTGGCAGTCTATTTCACCATTTTTTATTTCATCACACTATGGCAGATATTAATAGCAGTTCAGGCTGTGAAACACAACAACCCCTTCTTTAGGTATGCTGCCCTACTATTTTTCATAATACAGTGTATGTATCACCAAAAATTGACACATCACAAATACATAATAGTAATTTAAAAAATGATAATAAAAGTTTGTAATATCACAAGGTTTTACTTTAAAAAAAACTAAGAACTCAACAGTACTATCTATGCAATTCTTTATAATACAATTAAAACATTAAGGATATAAAAAGCTTTGATACTTACCATGATAGAATAATGATTACATCAGTAAAACTAAACAAAAATATTATAATTCTGAAAAATTACTTGTTTAAAAGTAATATGTATTTTTTTCACACAACTCTGCTTAAATGACAATGATTTTATAAAAGTTTTAAGCTCAAACAATAAAAGGTATTTTACCTCAGTAAAGTTGAACCTCCAATGAGCGCCCATGAATTCGAGCTCCATCCATTAGATCTTGTATTAAAAGTTTAAGGTTGATTGAATGAGAATTTTACCATCCTCTAAATACATCATAGATGTAATGTTACATTGGAAATCAATTTCATTTTCATACAATAGTGTCAAAATATTGTTAGTAATCAGGCCAACAGTGGTTACAAAAACATACTGCAATACACATTTAGAATGCCTAAAATATTTGTTTGTGTATGAATGAATGAATGAGACAATGCATGATTTTTACCAGGTCTCCATTAATAAGAATATTTTTTTCATACATTTCATCAAAATATTTTTCTACTTTGTAGAAATCCTAAGCAAGAAAAAATGTAGGTGGTTGTGCACTATCCTGCTTGCTATACTGAGACAGCTAAAAACATAAGGTATTGATCACAACCTCAAAACAATATTTTGACATCAAATATAAATTAAAAGTAAAAAGTATATAATTATAATATGAGATGTTCAAGAATTTTATGATTACTTTTGAAAGTTTTCAAAATATTTCATTACTGAAAAAACAAAAGAATATTATGTAAATGTTAATATAAAGATGCAAAAATTTATCTAAGAATACTACATGACATATTTGAATAATTAATGGCACTTATTAATGCAGAATTTAAAGTGTCAACATCTATAATAATTAGTGACAAGAAATCGTTAAAATAAAATTAAGCTATACATTATCAAAATAAGAAATTTAAAATACTAAACACACAAAACCTACAGAACTTAAACAACAATTACAATGGGAAAATAAATTTTCAAAAGGATACCAACTGCACGCTGTGCATCCCGTTCCGAACTGAAACGTATATAAGCAATTCCCTTCTTGAATTCTACATATCTCACGTCACCTGCAAATGTTTTAGGTGAGTTAATGAAAATATATTATTCTTAAATTAAATTTTAAGAAATTCTTTCATGTACAAAAACAAATTATAACTATAAGGTCAGTTTTCTGGTTAAAATGTTTCTCTTATCAAATCACTTTTTTTGCTAATTACACATGCTTCTATTTTTGAAATAAATCTGCCATAATTGAAATGAGAATTATTTTAACATTACACTTGATAGATTTTTCAATTTTTTCTTATCACCAAAGTTTACATTCACAATTTACAATACTACAACAAGATTCAGTTTAACTGAAACAAACTTTATACTTTTAATAGTAAGCCACAGATATATTATCCATGGAAAAAATAGTATGTCTGCATGACAAATTCAGAATTATGCTTGCACATGACTTAACAGGTTTAACTGATACATAGAAAATATACATTAAAAAAGGTTTTTAAATCAATTTAAAAACACCACTAATAATTATATTATGCTGTTGGTTTGCCAATTAATATTGAAGTAGGAAAACAAATTTCCTTCAAATGATGATTTTTAAAACCAAATTCCATTCAAATTGTGTTAAAGATAATATGTACTTAAATGCAATTGGCTAACCATACTTATGCATTACACAATGAAAACCATGGTGTGATGTGAATATGTACCCCTAGAAATTACTTTTTCCATATAAGTACACTTACATGTATGTGTACAAATATAAAACTAAACTATGGTGTCTGTCATAGAATACCAGTCACTTTTTCTGTGGAACATTGATTCATAACATCATTCAAGACTTGATTTTGCACTGAGAAAGAAAATTTGCCTCCTCTCATCTAAGTGTAATGTTTACAAGTATAAAAAATTTAAAGTTAAGTCCCTACAAGACAATACTGATTTACCATTTATCATCAAATTCTTTTAGTACAGTTCTTTAAAGTACATATTGGTAAAAAAAAAAATGTGAAACTTACCAACATCCTTGAATTTATCACGCAATGACTGCCAGTTGTATGAATGGGGAAGCTATTTATAAAAAAAAAGAAGCTTTTAGACATGCATGCATACACATACAAGACCATGCTCAAGCAATAGAGCTTTTTCATGTTAAATATCATCAATTACCTATGTGGACATCCCACACACAATAATTATACATGAATAATATAATTAATTTCTTGGTATTATTCAAAAAGTTATTTCATGAGGGAAAAAGTCTTAGTTAGTATCTGATGATAAACTAATTGATGAAATGAACATATTGATGTACCTTAAATAAAGGTTTTAAATATTCATATCTGAATATTTTGATTAATGTACAAATTAACATCATTCCTCAGGTCCAAGACCAGTAAATATTATGACAGACCATCAACTATCCTTGATGGTGCAACTAATCAATACAATTTCTAAAGTAAGATCTACCTAGATATTCCAAAACACAAAATCTTCATATGCATGCATGATTTCATGAGCCTCATGTAACTATCTACCTCTCATTATTAGTTATAAGGAGCTAAAGTAGTACAGTATTGCAACTGAAGTGTGAAAAATGGAAAACTACAAACAAAATGTCACATTAATTACATGCTTAAAGATGCCTCCATAAAGGCATTTGCTGTGCCATCTCTACTCCAGCCATTACTGTGGTGTTATGGACCATTTGATAGTTGTAGAACATAATATTTACATCATCCAAAACAGATATTTTTTTTCTTTCTGAATACGAGCAGAAATGTTAGTTATTAAAAGTATGAATAAACGAGTCTGGTAGGCTTATTTGGAGCTTCAGTAGTTCATAGTTTTTGTTAATTATCATATGGTTTAAAAGTGTTAACATGGAGATCCAGCAAAGTTAAAATAGAATGCGAGTCAAGTGAGAAATATCCTGCAGTGAAATACACTAGAGAAGGGAATGAGTAAACTAACTATGAAGCAACCTACAGTGAAATACACTAGAGAAGGGAATGAGTAAACTAACTATGAAGCAACCTACAGTGAAATACACTAGAGCAGGGAATGAGTAAACTAACTATGAAGCAACCTACATATAAATGTATTCAGGGAAATAAAGTTGCATGATACATTATCTCAGAAAACATAATTATCTGGCCAAAAAAATACTATGAGCAGGATAGCTAATATGATAAAATCTAAAACTACTGACAAAAATACGAGAATTCCTTTTATAACAGTACATAATGTAATCTGTGGTGCAACTTAAACTTCAACAGAGATATGAACCATGCTATACACTACCCAAATATAATTATTGCAACCAAAATATTTCCTTCCTCCTTAAATTATTTATCATGATAATCGTTATCTTAGTGACTTACAAAATAAAATCTGTTGTTGTACATCTGAAAATGACTTCACACCTTATCAGTAATAAAAATAATCAACATAACTATTAGTTATGTGACATTTATTTGAATTTTAGTTACTCAAGGATAATCTAACAAGTTTTTAAGTTCTCTTACATTTAATTTTTGCTGAAATGTTTTAACCTGTGAGACAACAGTTTTTTTTTTCTCAAGTTTTACTTCGTACTTGATCACTGATATGATGCTGCAACATCTTTTGAAAAGTAGCGTAGAATACATAATACCATTTATTAACCTGACATACTGTATGTTAGTTAACTTCACATATAAAAGAATAATACTTTTGGAACAGAATATTAGCATAAAGACTATAAAACTGATTTTGACACTTTCATAAGTACTCTTCAGTTCTACACAGTCTTCTGTGAAAGTGTTGAAACTAGTTTCCTTATCCTAGTCTTTGTATTAATATTTTATTCAAAAGTGTGGTTTATTTTTTACATTAATCTTTTGGATAATTTTTTCAGTTTTCTATACTGATGAAGAATAAGTAAAAGCTAAAACATTATTTTGTGCACTATTAATTGTGAAAATTGTTAAATTTGTGTTTTGTTTTCAGTGACAAAAAATAAATTTGAGTAATAACATATCATGTGCTTAAAGTTCTGTATATAACTTGTAACTTTCTGTTGGTGATTCTGCATAACACCATAACATGGCAACTCATGCAGACTAGTGAACTTAGACATTTACTAAATTACTGGTGTAGCAGACCAACTTAAATAGTTAACTCTCACACACAATTTATTCACCGAGGATTATAGCTACAATTTATATAAAAGTGTAATTAGAAATTCCTCAAATCAGGTTTTGAGTCTCACTAAAAGTTTACAAAAATATAAATACAAACAATACTTAAAAATAATAAGTCATATATATAAACAAAGTTACACCATTTTTCAAGGGAGGTGATAAAAATTGTCCCAGTAATTATAGACCTATTAGTCTTACATCATTTATGGGAAAAGTTTTTGAAAGTCTGATGAAAGATGCTTTGCAAAGTCATTTAACAAATATTAAAATTTGGTTGGATAGTCAGCATGGTTTCACTAAGGGAAAATCTTGCCTTACTAATCTTTTGACATTCTTTCAATAGGTTACTGCTTATGTAAATGAAGAAATGGATGTGGATTTGACAAGATGCCACATAATATGCTTGTTATAAATATATCTGAAGACATAGGGATAGGTTGGCTCACTCGACAGAAAACAAGCTGGATAGAATAAAGCTAGGGTTATTATCAATGGAGTTCAGTCAAATTGGATTAACTCTTTCAGTACAGGCTTGGTCCCTGGGACTGACCTCAACCATTTTGTGCTTGTCATAGTTTTCATGCTATAATTTTTAAATTAGTAAGCATTTGTTAATGAAATTTGGCAGATTATCAGTAAACAATACAATGCTTTCATATACAAAATATCAAATTCCTTTATTAAGTCTTAAGGTTTGTTAAGCAATATTTTTCTTTCTCATGCCTTTTTTTCATGTTGCCTATCTAACATGAAAATTAATTTCCATTTTAAGATTAAAAATACTTTTGTGCGTCAGAAAATGTTCAAATTTCACATGCAAAATCCTTATAATGTCCAGATAGTTATGAAACATTTCTTAAGAAAAACTATATTTTGTCTGTTATTTTCAGTAATGAATCTCTGTATGGGTTTGGTAGATTTGACCGATCTCGTAACCACCATAAAAAATTAGGAAATAAATATAAATTATGCCTCTATCATTCTAGAATGAACACAAATAACACAAAAACATAAATGTTTAAACTAAATAGTTTAAATATCATAAAATTTATATACATTTATTATTTTTATTATATTGACCTTTTAGCATACCTGGCTGATAATCTGCCATATTTCATTAACATATGCTTACTAATTCAAAAGTTATAGCATGAAAACTATAACAAGCACAAAATGGTTACAAGGTCGATCCCAGGGACCGAGCCCATGCTGAAAGAGTTAACACTTTCAATACGGACACTGTCAATTTGACTAAACACGTGACCTTTTTGTACTCGTTTAAAGTCTTTATAGATTTAATACTTCTAACTCTCATTATAGTGAGTATATCTACATGAAATTTGGCAGTTTTTCAGTTAATATTACAAGTCTTTCACATACAAAAACTCATTTCTTAGTGAAGTATTTCTAATAAATTAAAAATATTTGTCTTTGATTATATCGCGTATTTGTTTTGAATAGTCTGTGTGCAAATTAGTTTTCTTGTTAAAATTAAAAATATTTTTCCTCTTCTCAAATTTCCTTTGTGTAATCCCCAGGCCTGCCAACAAGGGGCGGGGCTGCACAGGAGCCTGGGCGAATGAAACCTGGTAATGC
>NW_013667548.1:68880-75408 GCF_000517525.1 Limulus polyphemus
TATTTTTCTTAAACATAGAACAGTAAATAAATAAGTAAAGCAAACAATCATCTCTTCTAGTTATGACCTTTGTACTCGGTTGTTGCTTGATGTAGGTTGCTATGCCTTTAAACATTTTGCACATTGAGGATATGAAACAAAATATTTTTTTAGGTTTTATATACATTTGAATAACTAAAAAAATCATACATTACAACATCAATACCATAGAATTCCACTATAATTTATCAAGCTTAGTAACTAAACTGTATTATAGTCACACAAACACACAAAAAAATTTCAAGCAGACTGAAGACACAATCTACCTCCTTGAAAGCTTGGTTGCTAAGAATTTAAAATGGCCAAGTAAGCCACTAGGGAGACATTCTGAGCTTTCGATTGGTTATTCATATCATATATTGAAGTAAGTGTATATAAGGGAGTATTTCAAAAATGGAAAGAGGTCGGCAGGGTTACACTGTTTGATATATTACATGAGCAATATCATGGCAAATAGAAAACATAAGACATTCTTATTTTATATTCTAGCTTGTCAATATCTGTAATTTGAGCTTCTAATTTGTACGAAACTACAGACTTAGTATTTTGACTTCACAAACATCTAATTTGAACCAGTGCTGAATTCAACATCTCACGTGACACACATAAATCGATGTTCATCTGTTTTTAATATTTACTTTTAACTTAAGAAATTGAGTAATGTATAGTACTAAAATTGAATTATAATCTATAGTTTGATACCAAACTTGTTGACATAAATTCATGAAATAGCAATTAAATAAACAGCAAAAAGAAGGAAAACAATAACTAGTTTCCACTACAAGGAGATACACATTAAAGAAAAACATGAATGAAAAATATATTGAATGAATGTAAATATAATCACAACACACATGCTCTGCTTTAATCCGATTACTACAGGCTACTAACTTTCTGTGTAGCCAATGCAAGTCTTGCTATATTTCATTCCAACAATAAAACTAGTGGATAAAGTTGTTTAAAACTTCATAAATGCACGTAATTTAAGAAACGTAAAGCCTGTTACTTTGATAACTTTAGTTTTTTGCATTATGATCTTTAATATTTTGGAAAATTACATTAAGAAATGGTATTTATAAGAAATGATTACAATATTTATATTTCTTCCAGATTTGAACTTTACTTTTTATGTTTTGGCACATTATTTTAAAATCTAAAAACTTTTTATTGTCCATAAAATGCAAATTTTGTCTATCTTTAATTTTTTAATAATCACGATCTCCTTATGGTTTCAAGTAATATAAAAGACCCAAAAATAATATTTCTAAGTAAACCTAAACAATAAATGAGTATTTTTTAAATTTTTAACTGGGATTTCATGTTAATTTTGTTTCATGAATGTATTTTTATTTCAAGTTTATGTTTCATTGCAGCCATACTTTTATTTATTGTGCCAAAAAAACATGAGGTTATCAGCATGAACTTCGTACATTTGCCATAAACTATCACACCTGTTGGTGGTCACTCTCGTTCAGTCCAGCACAGGCGTATTTCAACATTACTGTAGATATGATAGTAAGAAAGCTTTTCACAACTTGAATATCATTTCTTTGAACTTTCAAACAAGTTTATTTCAACATATGTCCTTGTATATTGTTTCACTATACTGACAAAACTAACTGCCACTACTAGTGATTGTACGCAATAGTTTACAGTACAGGTGGTTTGAATAACATCGTCTGACCCTAATTACATGATACATCCTGTTACAATAGATTACCAAATGCTACAGACACCATAAATTAGAAAGAAAGTTACTTTACAGCACTTTTTGTGAATCTGCCTCAATGTTTTATAAAAGTAACTTAGTTTCAAAGTTAAGTATTTACAGGTAATAGTCAGGTCTTTAATCTGATAAAATTAAAAAGGAAAACAAAAATGTAAATCATTAAAAAACAGCAATGGTTAATTTGTTCACCTGCTATGAAGTTTATTACAAAGTGATATCTTTTCATTAAAAGGTCAGTATACTAAAAATCCCCTTCCCACAACTACACACGTCACATTTTTTTGCAAAAATTGTGAAGGACTAATGCTGACCCCCTAATACCTCTTGCTCTTGAAACACATAGGTTACAAATCTAGTGTTACTTGTGTTTTAGTTGTCATATACTTTGCATACACTATATAATCCTCCATACTGAATCTTATATGACCATAAATAATTCTTTTGTGGTCATATTTGTGTTTCTGTAAAACTGTAGAATTTCAGGCTATAAAAACTCACTAATATCCAGTCCAATCTAGCCCTATGGCTATGTAACTGCTAGGTATCAAATATTTGAAACTTGTACAGAGAAACTCATGAAACACTACCAGTATTCTTACAATCAGTTCTTATGGGTATAAAATTGAAATGTGTTTTAGCTCTTATGAGATGAAACTATTACATTTATTTGTTTTATACCACAAAAAGCTGAATATAAGAATATATATAACACATAATCTAACTTACAACAGTGGAAAATGTCCATAAACTTTCCATGATTAGACAAGTTGTTAGGTTACCAGTTCTTGGCTATGGTCAAGTAGGACAATTACCAATGTGATCTACGAAATTTGACTAGTTTAGATCACAAGAGTTAACAAGCTGGTTTGTCTTTGTTGAATTCATAAGCATAAATATTACTCACTTGAAGTATGTCTTTGCCTACAGTAACAAAAGTAAAACCTGTTTCTAGTAAAACAAGATTGATAGAACAAAAAGTGATGTGTTATGAATTCTTACACTCCAAGGTAAGCTAACTAAATTTTTAAACAAAAAAATCACTCATAAAATAAAAACAAAAGTGCTATATCTTTATGCAAAGCATTCATTTTCTTGTTATTAACTCAAATATTATTTCAAGTGTACTGAAGCAATAATGTAACTCTGATGGTGCAACTAGAATAAAGGTAAAAATAAAGATACTTGTAACATTTATCATACTTTGGATCTTTTTTTAATTCATAGATATTTGAAGAATGTCATAAAACACAAAAAGAACAAAAGAAATAAAATGTCCATTTCTTCACTTTAATGTTGAATGTGCAAGTGAAACTTTAAATAACTTAAAATGGGACTTGTGCAATATTGATGGTACTAGTTAACTAAATAATTCTTAAATAATGCACCTAAGTATGAAGAATAATATCATACACAAAGCAAAAAATATCCCATAACTATTTAACTGGCTTCAACTATCCCATTAGTTTTTAATTAATTCCATAAGGTTCTTGATATGAATAGCATGAGAGAAACTTTCAAACTGAAAATGATATAGGCAATACACTATACTGAAAACAATGTAATCTGTCATGACATGATAGATTTAAACTTTGTCTTACTATTGGTTATAAATGATATAGTATAAAGTTCCTCAGAAAATTACTGGCAATTTGTGAGAGAAAGTGACAGGTGGGCATTTTGTACAGATTGAAAGCTATAAAAATTAGACTTTGCTTTAGAAATATGTATATTAAGAGTAATTTACATTAAACTCTGTACTTCAGAAGGAAGATTTAGAGAACAAATGTCACAATTCTCATGCTAGGAGAGACTGGGGATTTTTTAAAAAATTTCCTTATAAAATTAAGAACATAAATCTTGCATAATATTAAAATTTTATTTATTAATTATGTTTTGATGCCTAGGTGATTCATATACATTTATAAAAGTAATTTAAATTTTGAATATAACTCTGCAAAAGGTCATAACATTTGCACTTTAAGCTACCCATAGCAAGATAGTTAAGCAATAAGTCAGTTAAAACAATTCCTTTATCCAGTCAATGTGCCCTTAGCAACAGCAACAATGAATCTGTAGGTTAATTTAAACACTGCCATAAGAGAAAGATAGTGTTATATGTAAATCAGTAATTTAAAATATCTTTCTATTGGTTATAAATAATCCAATAGAAAATTTCAGAGAACTATCAACAGTTTTTGAAAGATGGGATGTGCTAGAAGTGGTGTGGCATATGGGTTACATTTTATTACATATTTTTTACTAAAGATTGGAGTTTAGAAATTCACACTATAGCTTGGGGATATCTATTGTGAACATTGTGAAAAACTTTGAACTTTATTTAGGAGAAAAGTATAATTGAAAGTGAGCAATCCAGAGTGATACAATTGATACAAAGAATATTGAGATTTTATTTAAATATTCTGTTTTGAAATTGAAAATGCAAAATTTTGATGACAAGTTTATTAG
Organism: Limulus polyphemus; assembly: GCF_000517525.1. NCBI lineage: Eukaryota > Metazoa > Arthropoda > Merostomata > Xiphosura > Limulidae > Limulus > Limulus polyphemus. The sequence continues at coordinate 73,115 of NW_013667548.1, forward strand.
CATACATTAACAATAAAGTTGTTTAAATTAAATTAGGGCAATTAAACTCTCATCTGTACACACACAGTTATCAACACAACATTACTTATTTTTTGTATTTATTTAATTATTATTCACAAGAACTGATAACCAACAAGCTAGTCTTATTCCTGATGTGAGCCATGCAACCACAGCATCCAAAGGAGAAAACTACACAAATAATTCCAAGAACCCATGAGTGAAAGCAAAGGAAAACATGTTATAATATGTTAAGCCCACTACTTCAGCTATATCCAGTGCTAACAAGGCTTTTCCCCCCCAAATACTATGGTTCATCAGGCTAGCAGGGATACATAACAAGATATACTAGTGATCTAGTAGTCTAGACACTATATAATCAATTTTCACGAACAACTCTTATGATGTGAAACAGTTAAGCGAGTGAATTCTTATAATTATTAATTTTATTTAAGTCATTTACTAATCAGATTTATAGTGTACATATTAATATTTTTATTCTAACACTGATCATTTTATTATTATATGGCCAATATAAATATGATTCTACTGACGAGCAAATACTCCCATATAGGATACCAAACAGGAAAAGTCAATACCAGACCTGTATATGTTGGCCTTATTTTTCTTTCCTTGAAGACTTTGCACCAAAAGCAATTTTTCACTTTTAAATTTTTTTACGCTGACTTTGACTAGTTTAATGTATGTTTATTTTTGACTTGTTACTTTTAATTTTTCTAATTTTTGGTGTTGGTTACAGTAATTTCAATGTACACTTCTATGCAAGTTAACATACTTTCTTACCTTTGAATATGCCCCATGAGATTATTTTTCATACACTTCACTGAGAATTAGTTAAGTACTTCCAATAAAAATGTTCACCTAAATGTCTGGTTACTATTAAACTTTTTTAAGTCTACTTTTGTTTATTAAACATGCTATATTACAAGTTCTTTCTACTAACTTAAACAATAGCTATCTTAATAATATATTAGTCAGTCATTTTTTTAGTATAATTATAGAAGAGAGAACAATATGTGAAAATGTGTTGTATAACTGAAATTATAATCACTAAAACATTAAAAGTTAAACACAAAATACTACTTACATTTTTGACAGTGATGGTATCCGAGCCCCTTAATCGGCTTTCAAAATTTAGGCGATCTGTATCTCCAAAGTTATTCATCCCACCTCCTAAATTCCCAGTACCTCCAGTGCCAAGGTCGAGACCTCCCATAACTCCCATCATGTTACCACTACCAGTACTATTATTGCTCATTCCAAGTCCTGCTGCTGAAACCATGTTCATACCAGTGCCCATTGCTCCAGACAAGCCTCCACCTATTCCGGAACTCATCATTCCTTGATCTCCAGTGACACCCATTTGCATAGCTGCATTCAATCCACCCATACCTCCAACTGACTGACTTGCCATCATGTTACTCAAGTTTCCAGTGCTCATGCCCATTCCAACTCCTCCCATTCCTGTGCCCATGTTGCCCACACCTACAAGTGCCCACCAAAACAAAACACTGAACATAACCACATAATATATGGAAAAAATGCTTTTATTCAAAAATGTTATGGCTAAAATGAAAACTTATTACTTATAAATCTGCTTAATAACAATAATATTTCATTAGAGTTATTAAAGTGAACAAAGACTTTTCTAGTTTTATATCACTTACTTGGGGATAACTAAGATGCCTATTGATAATATTAACTCATGTAAAGAATACACAATCAAATTTTTTTTTAGTTGAAAGAACTTAAACAATTCATATGAACAGCTTTTAGAAATTGAACTTTGGTCAAATGACAAAAAGGTGATAATATTTGTTACTAAACACCCTTTATCACATTTAACTACAGAAAACACTTTTGACTACATGTTCTACAAGTACTGCTGCCAAAATAGGTGACAATATTTTTTTTCACCTTTATATATAATACACACTTTGCATTTAAAAGCTATTTTGCATATATTTGTTTTCTAAAGATGCTAGTCTTGTGCCTAAAAACATTCATACAATTATAACAGTTTTCATTTTGTGTGAACTTGACTCTTTAAGCCATTTCCTTTAACCACAGTTGAATAAGTTTAGAACTTACATTAAGAGGTAGCTATGTGTTAAAGAAATTTACTCTAAATACTTTACAATTTAAATGATAATTTATTGCAAGTTTGATTACGTAGCTGTTTACTAATCATTTGTTGCATAATTCAATTGTGAATTAATGTCATGTTAATTGAAACTTTTGAATTTTTCTCTTTGCTCTAAATGAGTATTGCTACA
>NW_013667548.1:75764-83099 GCF_000517525.1 Limulus polyphemus
TATATATATATATATATATATATATATATATATATATTTATTGCATATCAGTTTCACCATAACAGGCAATTTCTAAAGAGAGTTTCACAACTTGTATTGTAATACAGTAGAATAATTTAGTCTTGTCAGAGTGTTTTCAAGTAATTGAACCTGCCTATGTGGATGTTGAGGAAAAGGAGATAATTATTTAAAGCTCTTAGTTTGAGTTGTTTTGAATATATTATTTTAAAATAGGTGGATTGTGTGCTGTCCATTTATTGTTGAAATTTAATGTCAACAAGTCACAGCCACTTACTATAAAGATTCTGCCCTATAAAATCTGAGAAATTGTCTTTATAAAAAAATGTTATTGTACTTGGATATACATGTGTATATGATGAATTTCCATTCACAGAAGTTGAGAATTAAAAAAGTAACTTAATCCTAAATTGTACCTGACCATGTCCTTAACCCTATCGCCCCAATTACCCTTCACTGCACGACATAAGGTTTTAGTGTCTTACATTCAACATTTTATTAAACTACTTTTTTGTTTATGTTATAACAATTAGAACAGCATAAAATCTTAGCTAATAATCCATATTTTAATAGTATACAAGTTTTAAGTTCTTAATTCTAAAAGGAAATATACAAAAAAAATCCTGAATTTCCACTAGTGTAACACACGACACATTCTGTCTTAGCATGTCATCATCCCTATTTTATCCATCACCCCTCGAAAATGTAGGAAATAAATATTGACTGACCTCGTAATCACCAAAACAACATTGAAATAAATCTAAATTACCCCTTTTTTCTTTCCAAAATGACTTCAAATTGTAACACAAAACTACATTTGCTTATCATAAATAGCTTTCAACTCGTAATAGTATATATCTAATTATGCTTAAATTTTATTGTTTTATTGCCATTCTAACCGTGTCTAACTACTATTCGTGCCATATAATTTGTAAATCATGTAGCTCCCATTACAGTATTGAATTACATAATACATGAATTACTAGTGAACATACTTCGTGATAATTATTATTATTCTTTATTTTACCTAACCTAAAAAGTTTCCAATTTTTTACATCTTACTTACTTGTATATTAAAAATATACACGAGAAATAAGAAATAAAGTACTTACCTAGGTCTTTTTTTTGTTGTTGTTGTAGACTGTCGATGACAATTAACCCTACCTTTTTTATATACTAATGGTACTAATGTACTAAATCTTTTATTTAATTAAATAATGTTCCAAAGAACACAGAATAATAACATTCAAAAAACAGAATATGTCCCATAACTGTCAATTTGTATTCTGTTTTCTGCCTTTCTAACTATGCAACAAGAACTGTTAGAAATTCAGTTACTTTTGTCGGTGTGTTTCCTGTGGAAATAGAACTTGAACTGGAAGCAAAACTTACAATTCTCTGTACAGAAAATAATGTAATATATTACATCACACGATAGAGTAAAACCTTGACTTTCCATTGGTTATCAATAATATAGTATTGAATGTCAGAGAAAACAATCAATTTCTGAAAGATGGGATGTAATGGTGGGTGTGATTTTGTATTTGATGGCTCTGTAACCAAATAACATTGAATACTATAAAATAATGCTTTACCTGAGCAATTACAACATTATAATGAGTAATTTATGTTAAATTTCCTACTTCTTGGAGGGGTTGTAAACAAATTAGAGAAGATGGAATGCCAAGAGAGAAAATTTCAATTCTCATTCCAGGAGAAATTCAGGTTTTTTTATATTGCCTAATAAAATCAAGAACTTAAAGCTCGTATACTATTAAAATTAGCTCCATTTTTACACTAAACGGATTGGTATACTTTGATAAAAAAAAAAAAGTAGTTTAATTCAATTTTGTATGTAACTCACTAAGACCTTCCAACATGTGCACAGAAAGGATGCTTGGGTCAAGAGGGTTAATTATATTGCACTTTTATTTGTCAAATTTCAAGGTTGAATATTTTTGTCTTTAACCTTTTTTGTAAAAGCTCAATTTATTTCTATTATTTTTCCTTCTAAGTAGTGTCAATTATTAACTATTTATCCCCTTGATAAGTGCACGTCATGACTTTTTACAGATGTACATTCAAAATTTAAACTGCTAATGTGGCATCAAAATGTATTATATATATGAAGTTTAAATACTATGTTTTAATTTGTCAATTTCAAAGTGAAATATTTAAATAAGTTCTGAATCTCCCCTTGTCTGTGTAATGTGACATTTGTTAACTTCATCTTTCCCATTTTTCATCACCCCTCTATAATATCCAGAATTTAACATAAATTACTCATTATATAGTACAGGTACTGAGGCACATTCTACTTCTTATAAGCCTGTTTATGGATATAAACCAGAAAGTCAGATATATCTGCCACATCTTACACTCACATTCTCTCTTTTACAAATTGCCAATAATTCTCTCTGACATTTGCCATTACATCATTTATAACCCAAAAAAGACAGTTTTAATTTACCAAATGATTATAATGTCACCTTAACCTCAGTAGTTTATAGTTTTTTTGTCTACAACCTGAAAGTTGCTATTGTCAAATTCAGATCAAGCAACTAAGGGAATTATTTTAAGGCACTTATGTCTTAGCTAGAAAGCTAGATAAATTATAACAACAGTTATAGGTATTGTGCACTGTTTACTTTCTGTGCATGTTATTTTGTCTTAAGTTTCACAGGTGGGCTGACAGCAAAAAACCTAGAGGTCAAACTTAAAAACAAGAAATTTAGTAGTTGTATATATCTAATTATTCATCTTTACAAAAGTATCTAAAATATAAAAAAACTTTTGATATTCATTTAAGAGGCTTTAGAGGTTACACAAATAAAATCTGAAAACTGTAAGATAAAATGTTTTTAATCTTAACATGACAATCCCTTGCATTTAGACTACATATATTCACAGACAAATCTTTAGTAAAAAATAGTTAATTAAAACAATCTTGTTTTTGGGTGCAAAAGGCTTGTAATGTTTACTAATAGCTTCCTAAATTTCATGAAAATATACTCAATACATCAAAAGTAATGCTAGTTATATTATCACAGTTATTCAGTGGTTCCAAAGTCAGTGTAAATACAATTAATCAACTTCACCAACTAACAATTAACCAACATATTTCTAACTTAAACATCCTACAGGAATAATCAGACATATTTTAAAGCACACATAAAATACTTCAACCTACTCCCGATAAATAAGTTTGTTTATAAAAAAAATTGCAACATTTAATGATTCTTTTTATCACTAAATTGTATATGAAAATTAAATAACCTGCATTCATGGAATTCATTCCCATTAATCCAAGTCCACCACCAAGCATTCCTGCTCCAAGACTGGCTGCAGTAACCAAACCTATAATAATAATAACAATAATGAAGAAAATGTACGATATTTGGAAAAGCTGCAGTAAAATGGCATGCTATATAAACATAGTAACTATTTGAGTGTAACATATAAAATATTCTCAACTCACAGTAAATACTTTACAAATCATTTTGCTATTTAATGTCTAATTCACAAATGCTCATACAAACACGTCTTACAAATATTTTTCTTCACACAAAGAAGAAAATCAATATGCAAAGGTGACAAAATAAAAAAAATTAGACCACTGGAAATAAGTCACCTTAAAAACTTTCCTTTCTTTCCTTAGTGGCAATGGTTATTTATGCTTCTGTGTGGGTCTCTCTCTCTCTACATATATATATATTAATGATGTTAGAAAAACATGTAGGTTCAAGAAAGCACTCAGGTTATAGGGTTTTTATTCATATCTATATATATATCTATCCATCTATATATATATATATCGTGTGTTTGATGACCTGAGTTTTAAGATATAGCATTTATGAAATGCATTGAATTTTTTTTTTTTTTAAGAAGACTAGGCCTAACTTTCTTATAATATTAATAAAATGCAAACATCATTATTTTTTTGAAATTTTAAATATTTTCTAATATGGTCAATGATTTTTACTCTTATTTATTCAGAACATATTAGGTTATATACTTTAGTAATAAATTCTTAAAATTTCATGAATAATGTTAATAAACAACTGACAAATCTTTTAATTCATAACAGTATGTTAAATTTTATGCATAATCATAAATTTTTAATAGTATTTATAGTAATACCCCATTAAGACGGAAAACTTTAAATTTCCAGCAATCTAGGTGCAGATATATCATTTGGATGTATTTATGACAGAGGAACAAAGGGTTAAATAATTCATATAAATCGAGTTACTGGATTATACAAAAACGAGTGAAAGTGGCATACAAGCTCTACATAGAGTACCACCTTTTAACACTCTCAATACGGGCTCTGTCAACTTGACCGACCATGACCTTTTCGTACTCGTTTAAAGTCTTTATAGATTTAATACTTATAACTCTCAATATAGTGGGTATATCTTCACAATTTGGCAGTCTTTCAGTTAACATTACAACTCTTTCACATACAAAAACTCATATTTCTTAATAAACTAAAATAAAGATTTGTCCATGAATATATATTGAGTATTTGTTTTGAATTGTCCGTGTGCAAAGTAATTTATGTTAAAATGAAAAATACTTTATCATCTCAAATTTGTGTAATCCCTAAAACCTCCTAATTACATTCCAGACGTTTTTTTCCACTAAAACTTTATAGTTTATCTGTTTTCTCTACCCAATCTCAAAACAGGATTGGTCAATTCGGCCCACCTCAAAACATTAAAAAACCTAAATTACCTTTTTTTCCTTTCTAGTATGACTTCAAATTGTAACATGAAACTACATTCGTTTATCCTTAGTATCTCTAAGTTCATGTGGAATGTTCAGCTCATGTTATGCTATTGAATTACATTACCCACAATCTGCTTACCTACATGCCTTGTGAAAATTTTTTATGATATTATCATTATTATTTATCTTACCTACTCTAACTTTAACTGACCTAAACAGTTTCCTATTTTTACATTTGAATTACTTTTATACTACTCTTGATGACACTTAAGCCTACTTTTTTATAATAATGGTAGTACTTCACTAAATTTTTATTTAATTAAATAATGCACCAAACATACAATAATATCATTCAAAAACCAAACAACTTCCATAACTATCATAATTTTTTCTGGCTTTCAAAAAAACACCTAATGTAATAGGTCATTAGATAGATCAAAACATTGGCTTTCTGTTGGTTATAAATAACATAGCATTAAATGTAAGAGAGAGCTATTAACAAATCCTGAAAGAGAGGATGTGATGGGTGGGTGTGGCAAGGGGGTCTGAATTTTTATTTGATAACTGTAACCAAACAAGATTGAAAGCTATGAAAATTTTGATTTGATTGAACAATGACAATATTACAGTGAGTAATTTACATTAAATATTGTACTTACTGGAGGGATGTTGAATAAATTAGAGAAGAGCAAATGCCTACAGAAAACAGCCACATTTCTCACACTAGGGGAAATTCAGGGTTTTTTTTTTTATACATTTCCTTTTAAATTTAAGAACTTTATATACAATCAAAATATTGATTATTAGCTATGATTATACTAATCGGTATAATACAAACAAAAAGTAGTTTAATTAAATTTTGAATGTAAGACACTAAAAACCTTGTGAAATGCACAGAAAATGACACCCAGTTAGGGAGAGTTAAAATATTAGTCTGTGTTTTGTGGTAATAATTTTTAATAGTGAATACTGTAAAAATAAAATGTGCAGCAACAACGGGGGAGATAAGAAAATGCAAAACAATTGCAATTGCTCTAGAAGCTACCCCATTAGCTGTATGCATGAAAACAAAATGGGTGAAAAGATGTTTGAATTTTTGAAGGTACCTTTTAATGTAGCTTACTATATTGCAAAGAACAACAAGCCAGTTTCCGATTTTGAAGGGTTATTAGAGTTGACTGGTAAATTTAGGTTGAACTTAAGAGATAACAATGACAAAAGATGCAAGGACTTTGTCTCATACATTGCAAAAGTAATAAGAAATGAACTGATTTGCAAACTACAGGATGTTGAATATGTCAGCTTGATGAAGAGTTGATTTTGTATGTAAAGTACATAAAAAACAATGGAATGAGAAAAGTGTTTCTGTCAATTCTACCTCTTGATAGTGCAACTGCAGATGGCTACTTAAATACCATTGAAAAAGAATTGAAAAAGCATAGACTCTTGGACTGGTTATCTTCCAGTCAGCTGATTGGTATTGGTACTGAAGGGGTAGCCACCATGACTAGAGCAGAGAATGGACTAATAAATAAAAATTAGGCAGAGTCTGAGCCAGGTAATTGGTGTTCATTGTATTGTAAGCAGATTAAATTTAAGCATGTTAAGTTCAGTAAAAAATGGAAAGAATATTGATAATCTTGACACAATTCTCAAGAAGCTATACAAATTTTATCAGTATTCTCCAAAGAGAATGTGACAAATGAAGCAAGTAGCTGAAAGTCTTCAAATCAAAACAAAGAAATTTCAATACTTAACTCTTTCAGCATGGGCTCGGTCCCTGGGACCGACCTTTAACCATTTTGTGCTTGTTATAGTTTTCATGCTATAATTTTTAAATTAGTAAGCATTTGTTAATATAATTTGGCAGATTATCAGTAGACATTACAGTGCTTTCATACGCAAAATATCAAATTTTTTTCATTAAGTCTTAAGGTATGTTAAGTAATTTTTTCTCATGCCTTTAGTTTCTTTTCGTACATTGCCTATCCAACATGCAAAGTAATTTCCATTTTAAGATTAAAAATACTTTTATGCATCAGAAAATGCTCAATTTTAACCTGCAAAATCTTTAATGTCCAGATGGTTATCACACGTTTCTAAAGAAAAAACTATATTTTATCTGTTATTTTCACTTATGAATCTCTGTACAGGTTTGGTAGATTTGACCAATCTTGAAACCAAGTTAAAAAATTAGGATATAAATAAGTTATGCCTCTTTCATTCTAGAATGAAAACAAATTATTACACGAAAACATAAATGTTTAGACTGAATAGCTTAAATCTCATAATATTATACACTTGTATATATTTATCATTTTTTATTATATTGACAATTCAGCCATGCCTGGCTAACAATACAGAAGTTATAATGACGTAGCACAAATGCTCTTATGTTACCGTATCCAATAATATAAAACTGACCTTTAGTCTTTATAAAATGACCTGTCTTGTCTGTGTTTTAGTGGTCTTGTATTTTGTAAATTGCAGTCACATTTGAATTATTATATATTATATGTTCATATAGGTTATTTAGAAATAAGTTCTTAAACTTGTGTTTTGTAAAACATAGAACAGTAAATAAAG
>NW_013667548.1:83109-94698 GCF_000517525.1 Limulus polyphemus
CAATTATCTCTTCTAGTTACGACCTTTGTACTCGGTTGTTGCTTGACGTAGGTTGCTAAGCCTTTTAAAACTTCACACGTGGAGTACATGAAACGAAATAATTTTTTTTAGGTTTTAAATATACAGTTGAATAACCAGTCATAAATTACAATATTGATACCATAGACTTCCACTATAGTTTAGCAAGCTTAGTAACTAAGCTGTATTTGGGTCTAAAAAAATATGTAATTTTGAACAGACCAAAAACAACCCACCTCCTTGAAATCTACATTAGAAAGTACGAGACAGTGTTCTAACATTTTAAAATGCCTGAGAAAGCCACAAGGGGGACATTCTGAGCTTTCGATTGCTTATTCACATCAAATATTGAAGTAAGTGTATATAACGGACCATTTCTAAAATTGGAAAGAGGTGAACAGGGCCACTGTGTTTGATTCACTACATGACGATATCTTGGCAAATAGAAAAGATACAAGGTTATTTTACATTCTAGCTCATTAATATTGGTAATTTGAGTTCCTAATTCATACAAAACTATACAATTAGTGATTTGACATCAGAAACATCTAATTTGAACCAATGCTGCATTCAACATATCACGACACACAAACATTTATATTTAACTGTGTGTTAAATTAAGACACTGAATAATGTATAATAGTAAAATCTAAATTATAATCTCTAGTTTGAATACACGCTTATTGACATAAATTCATAAAATAGTAGTTCAATAAAATTTTGAATGCGAGTCAACAAACGAGATGACATGGCCTTTGACCCGTGACCAGTTCGGAAAGGGTTAAACAATATATGATGGGTGGTCAGCAAAGTTGGTGCTCTCTCTGCAAGATTGAAAAAGTGCCACAATGCACCTGGAAAGCATCAAGACAGAAAAAGATAGTGCTTTTGCAATTGCTAAGAATTTGCTGAAAAACTCACTGATTCCAAATTTGTTGACATGCTTCATTTTCTCTTGGCCTACCTTGGAACAATTAAGAATCTTTCCCTTTTGTTTTAAATGGAAGAACATTTTCTCAGCACAGTTGAATTGTATATGAAGAACAATGACACCACTTGAATCACTTAAACATGGTCCAGGACAACATGAAGCACTCTGGAAGATTATGGGGTCAGTAAGATAACAACATTGGTTCAGCATTTCCAGAAACGACTTTCACCACCAAACACGTATGAAAAATGTATATAGGCTCTCCGTAAGGAGTGATATGAATTCAAAGTCCACAGTAAGGGAAAAAAACTGAGCGATCTTCTGGATTTAGTACTGGCTAATAATGAAAAGTTTCCAATTTTAAGAGTATTGTTGTCGATAGTGTCTGTACTGCCTGTATGTTGTGAAAGAGGATTCAACTTAATAAATCTTATGAAAAATAAATTCAGATCATCAATGGAAGAAGAAAGTTTAAGTTACTTATTGATGATTAACATGAATGGCCCATCAGTGAAGGAATTTGATCCTGCAAAGGCTGTGAACCAGTGGTACTTCAGTTCCAAATCTACAAGGCATGTGCATGGCCACAAGATGCCAAATGAAAAATAGTGGAAGTGCAAAGCTCATTTGTCATAACACATCAGAATATGTTATTTTGTATGACATAAATGTGTATAAAGTTCTTGTCTATGTTTGTTTATATGTAAAATATAACTTATACCATTCAATGGTGGAACATGAAATTCTTTTGGTAGTCATTAAAACATAAAACCCTGAAAGATGAAAAACTTGTTTGGCTCCTAGATGCAAAGCAAATATGTTAAACCCTGGTCTAAGGTTCTCATGATTTTATAAATCATGTTTGAACAATTACTATGAGTTACATCAATACAATAATAAATGGTAAATATAAATCACAAATTTCTTTCTGGATTTCATTGCAATCTTTCCAAACCCAATGTTCTTAGAAATCCGAGTTGGCTAATCTTAATTTCTGAAACTTAAAATAGTTACACTCTTTATTAACAGTTTCTTAAGCCAGATATATTTAACAATGTGACTACATGGTCCCTCCTTTCATAATAAGTACAAATAATTATGAATTATAATTTATATATATAAAATAATAATATTGAACAGTATCAATCTTTCCAAATACATGAGACAAAAAAAAATGGCAACTAGCTTTTTCCAATACTACATGTATAGAAAAGAATAAGAAATTTAAATAAATTTAAACTTTGAATAGTGCATATATAAATATAGAATTGTTTTGTCCAATACTTACTGGTAATATTGAGAGGTTGACCACTTGATCCGAGGCCTTTTCCAATTCCTTGAAGACCACCTGAACGAAAATCATTCAGATTGATACCACATCACTAAATTGTTTCTAAATAGAATCCTCAATAATGAAATACCCATTAATTGAAAATAATTTTATTTTAACACACATCCTAGAATATTTCATTTTCAGTTAAATTTCAGCATTTTCAGTTTATTTTTAATGTTTGTATGCCTACTGTTTGTTCCACTGTCAATTTATTGAACTTTGGAAAAGTTCTATAACCTAAAAAAAAATAGGAATCTGTGATATCTCACACAAAAAACTGATGCACTTAAACTAAAACCCAAGAGTATCATCATCACCACTTATAGTACATTATAGAGGCCTCATATAAAAGGAGTACTTTTCATATCTTGCAAATTTAATTTTGATATTAAACCATTTCTTAATATTTCAATAAGTTATAGCATTAGAATAACAAAAAAACATACCTGGTAGCTTCGATGGTAAACCATCAAATTCATCATTCATTTTATCCTATGGGGTGGAAAAAAACTAAGTCAAAGACATATAGATTTTGAATCCTATTTTAAACAAGGGATTTACATAAATATTTGAAAAATTTCTAATAAACAGTTAACACATACAAGGTGTATTCTGATATATAAAACTGAAACCATAGAACTGTTGTCAGTAAATGATGTCTACAAAGGAGTTCTTAAAAATTTATTAGGAATTAAATACATACATTTTATTAGTAATTTGTTCCTCATACAAATCCAACCCAGAAGATTAAAAGAATCATACAACTTCAAAATTTTCAATACAATGGTAGCAAATTACCCATTAAGAAAACTATTTTTACGATTAACAAAATTTTCATAAACTTATTATTACATGCACATTGATTTTGTGCTATTAGTATATATTCTCAGAGATTTGTCCAACAGAATACATACCATTCGAACACTCATGGTACGACTATACAGCTTCTGGTTATTAAACATGGCTGAATCATGATTAAGGACATACCAACTTCTATTGTTCTATGTGTAAACAAATATAATTCAATAAAAAGATAATCCACTTCTTCATAACATTCTCAAAATTATAATTAATTTTTAGCAGTAATTTATGCAGAATAGATACCATTGTGAGAAGGACTATTTCTCAAGTTTAAAATTGTCATATTTAATTATTTCAACTCAATTTCCCTAAATTTTAATTTTTTAAAAACTAAATCAAACTATTTCAGCAATTTCTACAGAAAATTTTTGTACATATAACAAGTTCAAGCATCTGTTTTACCACAGCAATTGTTTATATTTACAGTTATGATACTCTCTTCTGAAACATATTTCATTGCACTTCACTAAATGTTTCAAAATGTTATTATTTCAAGCTTCTGCCTTCAAGTTCAAATACATCATTTACCTAAAGAAAAATTCATTATCTTTTGAAGATGACTACCTAGATACTGCCAAAGAAAACCCAAAAATAAAAGAAAGAGAATTCCCTTCCTCACCAACGTAAAAAATACAGTACCCACTCTGTGTTTCATACTTAAACTGAGCAAAAAAGAAACTGAAGGATACAAATGGCCTGCACAGCTTCAGCGGGATGTTCATAAGAAATAACACAACAACCCCTGCTTCCTCCATCTTTATCCTTTTTAAGATCGACTTTGTTCACCTTGCCTGCCAACTTAAAAATCTCTTCCAGTTTATCCTCTGTTACTTTGTATTCCAGCTGCAAAATAGTTTTGTTCAAAATATATATATATTTATATATTTTTTGCATCAAGAATACTTAAAAACTAATTGATCAAAACATATCTGTAAAATACACCTTCTGTCATTTCTTCGTAACCTAAGATATGAAAAAGTCGAGGATAAAAGTAAGACTTATATATATATATATGCAACATGAAAGTATTTAAAAATAAAGTAAAAAAATCAGTCACATATTCCAGTTGCATTGGAAAACTTACTTTTATCTGGTATACAAGTAGAGCTTATAGGAGCGGAAAAACAGCACAGCAGTGAAGACTAAAAATCTAAGAAACCAAAGCAAACCCACAAAATCGTAGTAAAAACAATCATTGTTCTATATCATTTAAATGCACTTTTAAACAGCATCACAATAAATAAGCTTCATTCATTCTCTCTGTTTTTGTATCCAGAAAAAGTGTTCTATGAAATAACTGGTTTAAAACCAATTAATCTTATTAAAGAAGTGGTGTGTAGTATATTTACTTAATCCTCACAGTTATAGCAGAACATTTTCTTTATCTAATTCAAAAAAAATTAAGCTACCTTCATCATCATAATTAGATATCTATGATTTAATTAAGAAATGGGCATGGATTAACAATACTAATTACAACTTTAAAGGCAAGCAGGGGCAACAGAAATAAAAGCTGAAAAATAGCTTGTCTAACTATAGCATTGCTCTGCAGTAGAGATCATTGTCCATATAGATAAGAATTGTAATAACATGTTCCACCCTTCCTTTACATGTGCAGCTTACTGTGTGCTTCTTTGTCCTCTCAAACTCACTTTGAGAAATCAATTAGACCTGGAATCACCACAAATGGCAAATAGTGTTCACTAAAAAAGCACACATTAGTAACTTGTGGCCTGCCACAAGACCTGTTGTGCTTATCCTCCCTTTAGTTGCCTCAGCACATGGAATAGTTTGGTTACTAAGCTGCGTGGAGCATAATATGACATGCAGTATATCTTTCCTATGGTGATTACAAAGGACCTTTTTTGCCATTGATTCCATAATTTGGACAGCAGTTACAAACAACATAAAAACACTGTCCAAGAATGTCAATTTTTCATACTCACTGTGCATATGGCCTATTTCAAGAATTTCTTTGCACCACCATTCATTTTTAACAGATTTTATCAATAAGTGTTACATAATCTCTACGTTTCAAGAAAACCAACATGGTGAAACCTCCATCATACAATCACACTGCTAATGACAATGTGAGTAAAAAATGAGAGCAATAAACCAGAGTTAACAGAAAAAACATTTGCTACCCAGGGGTGCATTATAAAACTAAAAACAAAACAAGGTGTGTATGTATAGTAATACAAGAAATGTTGCTCTGAATTTTTCACTGTTGCCCAGAATTTCTAACATGGAAACTGTTTATAGATGCAAAACTCCTACCTCTGTTACAGTTAGACATACAAGTTTATGAACAATATTGTACTATTTATCGATAAATATCTTTCATCTCCAGAAGTTATTTCACAGCATCCTAACTATAAAAATCATCATCAACTATCAAGTGAAATGTTTTATGATACAATCAAAAGTTTAGAAAGAATACCAATTTAAGTGTTAACAACATAAAGTAATGTATGATAAAAGGTGTAGCAAGCATGTTTAATAGTAACATTAAGATAGTATGTTATAAAGAAAGAATAGAATGAATGTATAAACCAATGCAAGTTTAAGTGAAATGTCAAGAAAAAAAGAGAGAGAGGAAGGATTAGATTAATGTCAACAGGAAAGAGTTGCTGTTACTATTCAGTGTTAAGTGATCACTGGAAATGAAAAGGCTTTCTTTAATAAACCTTTTATTTATCCAAAGCTTCTCACTTAGTAGCTGATATCTACTGTTGTAAAAGCCAACACTTATGGAGTTATAAACAATTTCAAAATATATGTAATTAAATACTTTTCTTTATTACCAGTAATTGTGAAATATTTTTAAGCCTAGCCTAACTACCATAAAAAATTAGGAAATAGATCTAAGTTACACTTTTTTCGTTCTAGAATGACTACAAATTATAACAAAACCACAAATGTTTATTCTAAATAGCTTAAATCTTATAACATTATACATCTATATATTTATTATTTTTATTTTATTGAACTTTTAGCCATGTCTGACTAACATTACAGAAGTTGCACATGTTACCATATCTAATAGTATAAGATGGGCCTTTACAAAGTGCAACTATCTTATCTTTGTTCTAGTGTAATATACAATCACATTTCAGTTATAATACATTATATATGTATACATATTACAACTACTTACAAATAAAGAAATATAGAAAACAATAATCTCTTCTACTTATGAAATTTGTGCTTGCTTGCTGTAATTTGCTAAGCCTTGTTGAATTTTTGTAGGTTTTATATATGCATTTTGAAATTACAAAAAAAATCATAAATTACTATATCAATACCACTCAATTCCACTGTAATTTATCAGGCTTACTAAGCTGTATCTGGATATAAAAAAATATTTTTCAATCATCATTATGTCTTGCCTCTTCTTTGCAAGTCTACAACAAAGTTTTTCCTGCATAAGCACTTTGCAAAGACTAATAAAACCATGTGGAGGAAAGTCTGTGCTTTCGACTGGTTATGAGCATGTCAGAGATCGAAGTAGGTGTATATAAATAAGCATTTCCACAATTGAAAGAAGTGAGAGGGGGCCACCATATTTTATTTGCTATATATAATATCTCAGAAACAGAAAAGATAGGACATTCTTATTTTATATTCTAGCTTGTCAATATCAGTAATTTGAGTTTCTATTTCATAAAAAACTATAGACTTTCTACCTTGGACATCACAAACATCTAATTTGAACCAAAGCTGCATTCAACATACCACATGACACACAAAATTGATATTTAGGAATTTTGTTATAATATTTTCTTTTAAATTAAGAATTTACCTAAGGTATAATACTAAAATTTTAATTATAATCTACAATTTGATACCAAACTTATTGACATACATTCATAAAATAGTAGTTCAATAAAATTTTGAATGTAAGCCTACAAACATGATAATATGCCCTCTGACCCTTATCCATAGTGACAGGGTTAACTAATAGACAGCACTTTTTTCTTTAAATAGTTCATTGATGAATAAAAATAATAAAAACTGAACAACCATACTGTTCAGACATTCAAATCAGTAAAAAAATAAATAAATTTCTTGTTTACAATAAAGGGAAATTCTTATAACCTACAAATGACAAAGCTTGGTAAAAAAATAAATAAAAATACATACATTTGAAACAAAAACTCTGTTACACAAAGGTCCATCAATTCCAAGTGACCTGAGAAACTGTGGACTCAATCCATAAGTGTTGAATTGAGAGGATGTTTCACTTCCCATTCCTCCCAGAACTACATCCATCCCTCCTCCAAAGTTGCTATTTAGAGAAATAGTTCTTTCTCTGGTGCCTTTTAAAGGTCTACCATATCTGTCTCTCTCAACATCATCATCCTATAAACACAAAAAAAAACAAACGTGATATTAAGAGACACTGATATAAGCAATTAAGCACAAAGTTACACAATGGGCTATCTGTGCACTGCCCACCACGGGTATCAAAACCCAGTTTATAGCCTTATTTTCCCTTTATATTCGTGTAAACATTCACTGTAGGTGTGTATTTTTTTACTTTGGATATAAAAGTACATGCGTAATATACATTTTTTTTTACTCTTGAAGCTCTTAAAATTAAAAAATATATCAAATTAACATATTTATGTTTTTTGTTGATGGAAATCTAAAAAAATATGCTGCAAGTGAAATATTATTTTGTGAGTAATGTGTTTTAAAATATTATGTTACTGTTTACGTAATTTCCTTTATCAAATAGTTCTGATTCTTTATACAAGTTAATTTTTGTAAAAGTTCAACCAGTAACTCTTAGAAATGGATGATTCAAATGATTCCATTAATAAGCCATTCTGGCACAAAATCAGATGTAGGACATGTATCTCCATGTTTTCTTTTCAACATTCTTCTTTGAAAAGAACAAGATTTACAAGATTTTGTGCTGTCTTTGCCAAAAATGAATTAAAATAATTTATATTTTGATTTGTATTAAGTATGTTTGCACAACTAAGAAATAAACCAGACTCTATAAAGTGCTGCAATTTTCTCATTGCTTGTAATTCTTATGAAGCATGTTACATACTAACACTAACTTTAATGCAAAATCTTGTGAATTAGTGCTCAAAACATAAGAGCTACTTTTAGAAAAAAGTATTACAAAAAAATTCATCAGTTTAGGATTGTTCCACAATTCCAAAAGATGCAACTGATTCCAGCTCTAACTAAAAACTATGTCAGAAAAACAGGTCTATCCAAATGGTATGATTTCAAGAATTTCTTTGATTATGTCTGGAGGGTTGCCAGTCATTGTTCATTATGTGAAAAGGACAAGAGTGACATTTTCAGAAAATGTATGGTTATTCATTAGCTTGCATAATTCTATACAGTTTTAATTACTAGATGTGAAACAGTAAAATCAAAAGCTGTATCTCATTAAGTTCAGTACTCACAGTAGTCCTTTAACCTGGAACTAACCTTGGAACTGGTAATACTGGAGAGGAGATCCAACATTTCCACTCTACTGTTCAATGTTATTTTTTTATCAATACCCTATAGCAATGATTCCATACCTTTTTTCTAACTTATAACAGAGTTCTGATCCCAAAATTCCATGGACTGCTTTGTACCATACTAACTTTTTAAAATGCTTTTAAACTACATTGTAAAACAATATAATTCAATATCTAGATTTAATAACATTTTTCTTTCCAACCATCTTACAGATCATCGAAATCTTCCTGTGGACCAATAGCAGTCTAAAGATCAGTGGCTGGGAACCACTGTCCTATAGCACTTACTAGTCCCCTCCATAACTTAAAAAGATATCCAAAAATTTTAAACAAAACACTTTTAACTCTTTATACCTACACAAAGGGTTAATATTTCTTCACTGGAAAATAACTGATAATAATATTTTGAAATGTACCTTAAGCCTACATATCACCATTACCATATGGCCAGTTCTAACAGTTCTACACTTGGAGACATCACTGAAAAGAAAGGTTTTGCAACATTTTTTGCATATGTCCAATATATCTAGTACAACTATCAGTGTAAATTTAGTTACATCACTGACACTAAATATTGTAATGAATAATTCAATGTAATATAAGTATGTATGAAAAATATTTAATGATGATAATTTAATTTTTTCTTGCAAATTTGAAATAACAGGGATGCTCACATATGCACATACCCCACTCAGATGTGAGAAAATTATATACACTCAGCAATTCCATTAATAATTTTCAGATGACAATGTGTAATGTACCTGCAGAAGACATTCTTCAGAATGTAGAAAATTCTGGTTCTGAATGTGCTGCACTTTCACTATTGACAAGTACATTAGTGACAAAAACTGTAATAATGTGTATTAGATATATTGTAGATAAGGAAGTCAACAGTTAGATGAATCCAGTGTTGCAGGTACACTAAATTTTATCAATAAAGTTATTCAAGTTGGAGACTTCAGAATGGCTAACTTCATAGTTTTGGGCATAGATAGTGCTTTTATAATAAAGGCAATAAATCTGGAGTTGCTGCAAGGCTGAATGATCCACAACTATTTTTGACAAGCCTATATTGCTTAACTCATAAACTGGTATTTCATAGTTCTTATGCAACAGACAAAAGCACACTATCCCATTAAATACCAGGAAATTATGTTTTCAAGTATTTCCACTATTCTGCAAAACCGATTTTGAACCTAAAGAAAGTAGAGCATAGTTTACAAAAGGCAGAAGTAAGTTTACAAACAGGTATTTACTAGTTGTTGGCTATAATTTAGTGGTATATGAACTCACTTATAGAAACAATGAGTAATCTCTTTGCTATTATGAAGGATGATGAATCAAATTGTGAAGATTCTAGGCAACTGGTATGCTGAAAAAACATCTGTACATGTAAGCAATATCTAATCTTTATAAGATGCTTTTGGATTTTTGAAGAGATTGTGTTTGAATTTTCTGAATGAAAATATCCATTTTTGCTTGTAGTGTTAATGCTCTTATAACAGTCAAAGATAAGTCCAGTTCCTAGTCTGTGCTTACAAGGTGCTTCGTCTCAAGTTCCACAAGAAACACTCAAAGACAATAGAGGTCTGTACACATTCATATTCAAAGATCATACTATATCCGATGTGTTAAAATTAAAGGGAGAAACATTTAACAAATCCATGAGTTTGTTTGTTTACAATCTAGTGTCAAACTTCAATGATAGGTTTGTTAATACAGATATTATAAAAGCATTTAAAATACTTGATTCTAGCTTGCTGGCATAAAAATATGAATAGATGCTCATCTATGGTGCTGTTGAATTAGAAAAGCTCATTCAGCATTCCAAGAGTCCAAAAGGTTGCAGATGGATCATCCCAGGAGCTTTTAGTTTGGGTGAATTAACCCTTGCACAACAGTCTCGTGCAAGTTGCAGGAACCCAACTTTGGAAGGATACTTGTGCAACAATACATATGGTAGCTCTGAAATGTCTCAACATATTCTAAAAAAAAAACTGGTAAGATTTTGTTAAAGATCATAATATTGCCTCAGTTCTCAGAGCTTATGATCTTGTGCAAGTGTAAGATAATTCTGCTGAAGGTTGCAGACCTCTGCCCAAAATACTGTAATATGCACAGAAAACACCACTGAATTGTGTCAAGATGAAAAATAAATTGCAACAGACAGGAAAGGAAAATAAAAAATTATGTATATGTGAAAAGGAAAAGACCTGAAATTACAAATATAACCAAAAGACAATCTTTTAAGATATTCCACGAAAAATTAAAAGGTATGTATATTTTTCTATTTCTTAATTGTAAACATTTTATTGTACTGTATGTTGATGATAATATCTACAGTTAGTGATATGGCAGAGAAAATGAAAAATAAAATATAAACATTTATCTTAACTCTTTCAGCATGGGCTTAGTCCCTGGAACTGATCTCGTAACAATTTTGTGCTTGTTATAGTTTTCATGCTATAACTTTTAAATTAGTAAGTGAAAGTTAATGAAATTTGGCACATTATCAGTAAACATTACAATGCTTTCATAATAAAAAGAATTTGATATTTTGCATAAGTCTTAATGTTTGTAAAACAATGTTTTTCTCAAGCCATATTTATATTTTCTCATGTTTTCTATCTAAAATGCAAAGTAATTTTCATTTTAAGATTAAAATACTTTTATGCAATAGAAAATTTTCAGATTTCACATGCAAAATCTTTATAATGTCCAGATAGTTATCAAACATTTTTCTTAAGAAAAAACTTTATATTTTATCTGTTATTTTCAGCAATATCTCTGTACGGGTTCGGTAGATTTGACCGATCACGTAACCACCATAAAAAAATTAGGAAATAAATATAAATCATGCTTCTTTCATTCTAGAATGAACACAAATTATAACAACAAAACAAATGTTTAGACTAAGTAGGTTAAATCAGTCGTGGGAGGCAAGGCACACGAGGGGA
>NW_013667548.1:94723-95702 GCF_000517525.1 Limulus polyphemus
TTCATTCTAGAATGAACACAAATTATAACACAAAAACAAATGTTTAGACTAAGTAGGTTAAATCTCATAACATTATACACATATATATTTATCATTTTTTATTATACTGACCTTTCAGCCATCCCTGGCTAACAATAAAAAGGTTACAATGATGCAGCACTCATTTTACCGTATCCAATGACATAAAACTGACCTTTGGTCTGTACAAAGTAACTTGTCTTGGCTGTGTTTTAGTTGACTAGTATTTTGTAAAATACAGTCACATTTCAATTATTATACATTATATTTTATTGCTATTTTGAAATAAGTTCTTAAATGTATTTTTCTTAAAACACAGAACAGTAAATAAAGAAGTAAAGCAAAGAACCATCTCTTCTAATTATGACCTTTGTACTCGGTTGTTGCCTGATGTAGGTTGCTAAGCCTTCAGAAATTTTAGATGTGGAAAATATGAAACAAAATTTTTTTTAGGTTTTATATATACACTTGAATAATTAATATATCATAAATTACTACATCAATACCATAGAATTCCACTATAATTTATCAAGCTTATTAACTAAGATGTGTTTCATTCTAAATAAATATGAAATTTTGAGCAGACTAAAGGGAGCATTTCTGAAATTGGAGAAAGATGAGCGGGGCCATTGTGATTTTTTTACATGAGCAATATCTTAGCACATAGAAAAGGCATTCTTATTTTATATTCTAGCTTGTCAATATCAGTAATTTGAGTTTCCAATTCGTACAAAACTATAGACTTTAGTATTTTGACTTCATGAATATCTAATTTGAATCAGTGCTGCATTCAACATACTACATAACACACAAAAATTGATGTTTATCTGTGTTTTAAATATTTACCTTTAAATTAATAAATGGAGCAGTGTATCGTACTAAAATTTGAATTATAATCTACAGTTTGATACCAAACTTACTTACATAAATTCATGAAATAGTAGTTAAATAAAATTTTGAA
>NW_013667548.1:95785-109430 GCF_000517525.1 Limulus polyphemus
GTTCTAGATGCTTTTTTTGAGAGCAAATAACTAACAGATAAATAAAATTTTTAGACTTAATTAAAATAATGTCATTCTTTGTATACAAGATTATACTTACAATATACTTGTATACTTATAATCTTTAACAAAATCTTACCAGTTTTTATGAGGATACGTTAAAAAAGCTCAAAGTTAATGTATGTTTGTTCCACACATATCCTTTCCCAGATGGGCTCATGTATTTTACATAATCCCACTGAGAAATGGTTAGTGTTTTTCGAATATTCATTACTTGCTAGCTATTAAAACTAAATAAAAAACAGCATAAGAACACACAGCATAAAAGAGCAGTTATATTGATAAAAAGAATCTGAATATAGAATTTTATATTTTGGGCCTAAAAAATTGAAGTTAAGGTTTGAAATTTAGCAATTTATTTAGTATATTTTATAACAAATAAAACTTCAGGAGCACAACATTTTCACTATTTTGATTTTAGCTTCAGTAGGGAGAAAGCAATAATATTTTAAAGGCTTATTGTCAAGCCTAAGAATGTATGTACACACACACATGTAATTTTTTTGTTATCAGTATTACATCAATTGCTTGATCTAAACTATATATCACTTGTAACCAATTCTGTCAAAAACTAAAGAACAATCAATTAAGTTACCCCATACCTCTTTCACCACCAAACTTCTTCCCTTGTATTCATACCTATGCAGTAAGTCAATGGCTTTCTGTGCGGCAGTTTCATCTTTCATTTCAACAATTCTGAAAGACAATTTTCAGTAGTAAACAAAATATTCATGAGATGTAATTTTAAAAGTCTATCAAATATATTACCTCTGCCAACCAGATGTAGCATTTCTTTGCCTGGCAACATTTAACAAAGAAAGGTGGTTAATGAAATAATGAGTTGGAACTTTATAACAGCTAAATAACACAGAGTATCTAAACTTATCTTTAAGATACCAGCAACAATAAATGACCAATACAGCTGCACTAGTGTATACAATCTTCAGTATAAAAACCACTTCTAAGCATACTTATTTTTGCACCCAAAAAAATTCTTTAACCCTTTTTCCATGAGCATCTTTTTCTGTGTATGTTACGAGGTTTTAGTGAGGTACATTCAAAATTTAATTAAATTACTTTCTTCTCATGATACACCAATATAGCATAAAAACATAGTTAATAATCCATATTTTAATAGTATACAAGTTTTAAGTTCTTACTTTTATAATGTGAGAATTGTGACATTTACTCTCTTGACAATTACTCTTCTCTAATTTATTTACCACCCCTCCAAGAAGTACAAAATTAAACATAAATTACTTAACATTATATTGTCATCACTCAGGCATCAGGCAAAGCATAATTTTCATAGCCTTCAATCTTATTTAGTTTCACAGCCATAAAATATACTAGCAGACCCCTCTTGCCATGCCCACCTGTCACATCCTTTCTTTCAAAAATTGACAATAGTTCTCTGATGTTCAATAATATTACTTATAACCAATAGAAAGCCAAGGTTTTAATCTGTCAAGTGACATACTATATTACATTATTTTCTGTAAAGAGAATAGTCAATGTCAAGATACATAATGTGTATTAAAAGTTATCGTCTGGTAACTATAACAAGTATAAAATGGTTACGAGGTTGGTAGATTTGACCAACTTTGTAGTGAGAGTTAAACTGTATTTAACAAATTATAGCAGAATTTTTGATATAGCTGTATTTAAATGTTAAGAGATATACAAACATTCTCTTTTTTCATCAGTTATAAAGTTTTGTATACTTAATTTGTTTTTGACCTCCTCTGACATCCTACAGATAACCCTTAGAATAATTTTTTTGAAGTATAAACAAATTCAATATTGCTGAAACTTTGCAATTCTTGTACAAGCTAAGAGAGCATTATTTCATAAATTATAACATACTGCTTTATTCAAACAAACAGGCTTCAATACTATAGAAACACATACTTTAAACTAAGACAGTATATACATGTACACTAAAATATACTTGGCTGTTCAAATATGTAGAAATTCTACCTTTTTCCCAACATACCACAACCATAAATTTGCTTTTAATAGCAAGAGATGTGCTGCCAAGAAAATCAACTGAATCAATCAGTATCACCAGTCAATCATGTTTCAAAAATTTCCTGTTATCACCTAAGTTCTTTATAAACAAACTTTAAAACAAATTACAGTGCAGTCAGAAATATCACAACCCACTCATATTCTATTCCTAAAATTCTACCCTGCAATGGCAAAATAGCCTTTAAAAATTTAGCTTAATTTGTTGATCTAGTCACAGCATAAGAAACTTTCAAACTAAAGATGAAATAGACAACATTCTGTACATAAAACAACATAATATATCATTTGGTAAATTGAAACATTGGCTTGCTATTGATTATAAATATATAGTATAAAACATCAAAGAGAGCTATTTGTAATTTCTGAAAGAGAGGATGTGACAAATGGGAATGGCGAGTGGGTCCAATATTCTATTTTATGACTCAAATAAGATAGAAGGCCATAAAAATTATGCTTTGCCTTTATAATATCTATACTATAATGAGTAATTTACATTAAATTCTGTAACTCTGAAAAGAGATAGTAAATAAATTAGAGAATAGGGAAGACTCAGAGAACAAATGTCATAATTTTCATACTAGGGGAGATTGAGGATTTTTTTCCATATTTACTTACAAAATTAATTACTTAAACTTTATATTTTCTTAAAATTTAATTTATGAACTATGTTTTGATGCTAAATTTATTTGTATAAAATGATAATAAAGTAGTTTAATTATATTTTGAATGTAACTCTCTAGAAATTTGTGAAATGCATGCTTTGACCTACCCATAGCAAGAGGGTTAAACTACTTCATTATCAATGTATACAAACAAATTTGGTATAAAAACGTAGTTAATAAACCAAATTTCAAAAACAAATATTGAAGTAAATTCTCAATATCCCCTTGTGTGTGTATCATGACATTTGTTCACTCCGATATATCCATTTTCTACTTTTTTCTTCACCCATTTCTGATGTCCCAAGTTTAACATAAGTTACTTGTTATAGAATAGATCTTACCAGCACTCCAGATAATGTTTTTCTCTGAGGAGTAATCACTCCCAGAATTCTATAATTGAGAGTAATTTTAATTTTTTTTTACAAAGTGTAGCAGTAACATTTTGTGACAAAAAAATTAACTAATTATGAATTTTTCAAAATGTTAAATTTGACATAAGATTAATTTACCAAATTAATTCATAATAAATACAAATAATGACATTACAACTTTTTTATTTTATTTTTTTTTTTTATTACAAAATTGGATCATTTAGGAGTGCACCAATAAAATCTTCTAGTGGTTAGAGGGTACTTATTTTTGTAGCTGCATAGATCTTGTGTAAAACTGCAGAATGCTATAAGAATGTGTCCATTAATTACCGTACAGCCGTTAAAGTGGCAGGAGCCTTATTAATTTTTCTATGGCAGTAAAACAACTTCTCAATAACTTTTAAGACTGTAAATGACTTATTTCTTGATCGGGAATTATGCTGCTATGCTCATTATCTGGAGCACTGTATTACTAGGGCATAGTCTAATTTTTATAGCCTTCAATGATCTTTGTTTATGGAAATATAAACCAGAAAGTCAGGCCCACTTGCCACACTTACCTATCATATTCTCTCTTTCATAAGTTACCAACAATTCTCTCTGATGTTTTCTATTATAACAGTATTAATTTACTGAATGGCATATAATGCTACATTGTTCTCAGTAGAAATTTTTAGGTGTTTTAACCTACAGGTTGAAAGTTTCTGCAGCAAGTTAAGCTCAAATAGTTAACTCTCAGGTTGTGGACTCCGTCTATTCGAAAGAGTTTGTGACCCCCAAACTGAACTTTAGTTTCCATTTTATAATTTCTAATATGTATTTTGTATCTTCACAAAATTTTGCAAGATTTCAATAAACATTACAAGTCTTTTGTAAACAAAAAATCAGAATCTTTAATGAAGTATTTTTACTAAACATTTCTCCATCAATATATGGCATCAAAGTGCTAACTGCTCTGAGTGCAGTTAAGATTAAAAATACTTTTCTTCATCTGAAATTTGTCAAATTTCATTTGCGTAATCTCTAAAACCTCCTAACTAACATACAAAAAAAAATTTTTCTTAAAAATTTGTATTCTATTAGATATTTTCTCTACCCTAAATCTATAGGGGTTGGTTAATTTGACAGACCTCATAACCACCATAAAAAACAAATCTAAATTATGTTTTTTCTTTCTTTCTAGAATAATACTATACAACTGTTTCTACTTGAATTTTATTGTTTTATTGCCCTTTAAATTGTGTTCAAATAACAATCCCACCACACTTTGTAAATCACTTGACAAACTTGTAGCTCATGTTACCCTATCAAACTACTAATGCATGAGCTACTCATGGGCATAATTCATGAAAAGTTTTTATTATCATCATTTTTTTTATCTTACCTAATCTAACCTTACCTAACTTAGTATGTTTCTAGTTGTACATTTTAGTTACTTTTATAATAACAAATAAAAAATACCCAGGAAAAACAAGAAATATAGTACTTACACTAGTCTTTATTTTTTTTTGCTGTTGACTGATGATGAAATTTAATGCTACTTTTTATACTAATGGTACTGCTGCATACGTTTTTTATTTAATTAAGTAATGCATATAAGAACACAGGATATTATAATGCAAAAAGCAGACTATGTCCTAAACTATCAATTTTTCTGGCTTTCTAATTGTGATAAGAGCCATTAAAAATTCAGCTAAGCTCCTCAATGTGTCTCCTGTAGGAATAGATAATTCTCTGTACAGAAAAGTATATTATAGTATAAAAAATCAGAGAACTATTGGCAATTTAGGAGAGAGATGGACAAGGCAAGAGGGTTCGATTTTCTAGTTTATGGCTTTGTAACCAAATAAGATTGAAGGCTATAAAAATTACGCTTTGTCTGAGCAATAACTATATTATAATGAGTACCTTAAGTTAAATTCCTTTCATCTCAGAGGGGTGGTAAATAAGTTAGAGAAGAGGGAAGACCTATATAGCAAATGTCACAATTCTCACACTAAGGGAAATTGATGATTTTGTTAAAATATTTTCTTAAAAAATTAAGAATTTAAAACTTGTATATTAAAATTTGATTTATTAGCTACATTTTGGTGCTAAGTTTATTAATACACCATGATAATAAAGTACTTTAATTAAATTTTGAATGTAACTCAGTAAGATCTTGGGACATCCACAAAAAAGGGTATACATATGGAAAGACTTAAAGGAATTATTCTATGACACTTATGCCTTAGTTTATAAAGCCATTTAAATTATAAATGGTAGGACATTGTTAATTTGGGTGTGTTATATTTTTGTGATTTTGCATATTTTAAATAAAATTACTTAATGTTCAAGTAGTATCATTACAAAAAAGTAAGGGCTTAGTTGGGCCAACACCAGAAAAACAAAGGCCAAATGTAAGTACTCTGACTCCACATATCAATGAAAAAATCTTAAGTAAAAATAAGATTTTTTGCATACAAAATACTTGTAATGTTTACTGAAAGTTTGCTAAATTTTATAATAAAGATATACCGAACGTATTAAAAGTCATATTATGGAAACCATGATGGCTACTTTGTGGTTACAAAATCAGTCACATCGACCAAACCCACATGGAAAGTTAATTAAGACCCCCCCAGTCACACAAAATTACCCAAATTTAGGAAAAAACATCAGAGCCAGAAAATGGTTTGGAGGCACCAGACTACGTAATGGTAATCCAAAAATATAATCTAAAAAAAAACTTCTTCTGATTGAAAAAATATACTCATAAGTGAAATCTGCAAAATGCCTTGCCAGGAACATTAACATAAAAAGAAAGAAGACTGCTTCGCCTGTGGCATTTGTAGATGCTGCTTACCTTTGGATTCTTGCTCGATTAAAGCAAATCATATTAATTGGAAGCGAAGAAATAATGCTGAAAGTGGAGAAAGAAGAGTAATGAGAAGGAGAAGTGACCTGAGACGTCAAAATCGAATTAGATTAGATAAAAAGCAACGTGTACAATACTGATTCTGGAGATTCTTTAAAGTGACAATGCTACGTGCTTTGCCTCACAGCATCTGATCCCACACACATATATATACACATCTCAATGTTAGAATGATGGGCACATTTTCAATGTCGAGAAGTGGATATATATATATATATTGTGGAAGATGAAAGCAACATAACTACAAAAATGAACATATACAAGTTTTTAACATTTAGAGATGGGATTGCAGGCACTACTGGAAAAGTACTTGATGCCAATCTGTTGAATGACACAACATTAGTGAAAAAGTTCAAAGCAAAAACCGGAAGCTGAAGCACACAAGGTTCAGTGGGAGGTTAATGCTGCTAAAATCATTTACTCTTCCAATATATCCAAGGCAGAAGTTGTTGTAGCATCCAAGCCTAATGCGTGAGGAGCAAATGAACTGAATATTGAAACAAGGTTGTCAGTACATCCCCTAAGGCACCATTATTTACACTTGATCAACATCAAATTCCGAGTTGAATGAACAAGATCACGTCAGAATAACTGCTAAATCACTAGCTATTAGCCAAGCACTGTCTCTGTTCCACTGCAATCATCCTGAAGTGGATATCAGTGTAGGAGGTGAAATTACTACACTTTGTCCAGAAGCATTGTTAGAAGGGTGGGCATGCTATCCAGAGAATATGAAAAATGAAATGCCCAGGGAGTGTGTGGAAAAGTTAATCGAATTATACTAAAAGGGAAAAAGAAACCAAAGTCAGAAATTGTCTGGTGATAAAGCTCATGAGATTCTGATGAATTTAGCCCTTTCTAGGAAATTGGCAAGATAGATTTTGTGTCACCATTTCCAAGATAAAGGCATTCTCTTTTTTAATTCCAGCTAAAATGAGGTTATGATGTAGTGTATGATGCTGAACGTTCATATTTGCAGGAAGAAATTGCTGTATCTTCTGCCTCACTTATTGATTCAGATATGTAAACAGATTAACTTAGTCCTCATGAACAGAACAATTTACATACAGCTGTATTTTTCTTCATACTTCATGGGTTTCATATCTGAAAACAGATTCTGAATAGTAGAGTCAAGTAATATATTTCATAACCATCAAATAACAACCCAGGGGGGGGGGGGGTATCATTTTCATGTTTATAATTCTAATGGCATTAAATTTGTAAATTCCTTTGGAAAGTCCAATAAAACACACTATCCAAGCAGTCGCTAGGCAAACACACATTATAAGATGAACAACTCAAAAAAGAAAAGAAAGGTGGAGACAAATTTTACTCTAGGCTGAGTTTTATTTCTCAGGTTGATACATCTTTAACAGCAGGTAATTGATACAAATTAGTCACAAAGAAATTAAAAAAAAGTTTTTAGACAAAAAACACTGTTTGTTCAGTTCCACGTGCAGAATTTTTCCGAGATAAATGTTGGTACAATCCACCAAAAGAGGCTGAAAACATTAGGAAAAGTTCGCTTTTGTGATTGGCTAATAATGCTGTTTCAGTCACTAAACTTTCTAATGTGGACAAGCTGCACCTCGGTACATGTACATTTTGTATGAAGTTGAACTGACTATAAACGGCTGTGTGGTAGCACAGTACAGTGTATACAGCTCAGTTAGTTACATTACTACACATTGTATTGGGTGATGTTTGTGGGAAAATTTATGGGCGACCAGAAATTTGCAACAAAAACAAATAATACGAATATTTGGGGATATTAATTTTTAATATAGATGCTTATGACAATAAAACTAACATGGCTGTCTCAACTTCTTACAGATAAACCTTTGTTATGAACTAAAATGATCAAATTCACAAAATCAAACTCAGAATTTTCATCGTTAAGAATCACAGTTGAAATAGTGATCCCCTTTCGATTACGCACATACAGGCCTAAGGTTAACAGACACAAGTAATTGAGTCTAGGAAATACGGAAGGCCTTGCTACCATGAGAAAAGAAGGAAAATCCACAAATTAAACAGTGCAAAATAATGATAACTGTGAACAAACTTTCATGCAAAGTTTCAATAAGTATGAAACAGAACAACAATACATATCAGCAATGTGTGTGTACATGTGCTGCACTCGGGCATTGTGTATATATTACAGTATAGTAGTATGTGCGAGAGTTCCAACACAAGTCAAGTCTTACTAGAGGGTGTGCTTTAATGTATTTGGAGGGCAGGCCAAGCGTGTTAGAATGAAAACATTGAATTTGATAGGCCAAGATCGCTGTTCTGTTTAAAAGTTTTATAGGTTATTGAGTGTTTGTTCCCTTAAGATACTATGTAACATTAGCACAGTTTGAGCTTAATTTTTCCAATGTAATGAAACTTCCTGGAAAATAAGGCATCAACAATTAGTTGAAGATGCAAAATTGCCAACCAAACATTAATTGTACCTTTTGGAAATAAGATATAAAAACAAAAATTATTGTAATTGGATCATTTTTAAGGTTTCTGTACATCAATATTGTCGTAGCTGGATCTCTTTAGTGGCTCTATGTACTTTTTTCCTTAAAATTGAGCCCTGATAACATTTGGAAAAGAAAACAACAATAACAATGTTAATTACTTTAGCAGAGAAAAAACTGATAAAATCATAAAACAAAGGAATTTCTGTGTTAAGAATTCTATTGCCATCTTCAGCTCTATCAGATAAGGGAAGGCAATAAGTATAAATTTCTAATTGAGTAAACTTAAAAATAGAAAGGCTTTTTTTAAAAAAAAAGGTAAAGTTTTTCCACATCTTCTAAAGAGACCAACTTTTGAAACAACAACTGAAAACTAAGATAAAAGGTTTTGATCTCTCAATTCTCTTTCAAATTTCAGTCATGGAAGGATCTAAACATTTTTCTTTTAATAAACAGAAATTTCAGAGTTAGCAGTTTAATGATTACAACACAAATTTCATATTAATACACCAATTAACGCATCTCTAGCACCTAACACTCAATAAGTTATTTCATCTGTTATTGCACAGGTATTTACAGTCAAGATTCTAGTCATGAAGATGGACTGAAGAATTGCTTGTGGTTAATGGGAGTTCAAATTTAAAGGATAAAAGCAATGTTTCTGATTTTATATTAAATGATAAAAAAATCATTTACTTATTTGCAAGAAGTTAGTCATCCATATTTCGACAAAAAAAGTAATTACTTAACCCTACTGACATGGGTCAAAGGCCATGTCATGTTTGTTGACTAGCATTCAAAATTTTATTTAACTACTATTTCATGAATTTATGTCAATAAGTTTAGTATCAAACTGTAAATTATAATTCAAATTTTAGTACTAAACATTACTTGATTTCTTAATTTAAAAGTAAATATTAAAAAACACAGATAAACATTGATTTTTGTGTGTCATGTGGTATGTTGAATTAGGAACTCAAATTACCAATATTGACAAGTTAGAATATAAAAATAAGAACCTCCTATCTTTTCTATTTGCTGAGATATCCCACCTCTTTCCATTTTTGGAAACACTTTTTTTATGTACACATAGTTCTGTCTATGACATGAATAACCAATTGAAAGCTCAGAATATCCCCCTAGTGGCTTTCTCAGCCACTTTGAAGTATTAGGGTGTCAATCTCATGCTTTTGATACAAGATTTTAAGTCTTTAGTGAGCTCAAACACATCTTAGTTACTAAGCTTGATAAATTATAGTGGAATTCTGTGGTAATTTATATAAAATATAGTAATTTATGATTTTTTTGGTTATTTCAAATGTATATATAAAAACCTAAAAAAAGTATTTATTTTCACATCCTCCAAGTGTGAAATTTGATAAGGCTGAGCAACTTGTGGCAAGCAGTGAACGAGTACAAAGAGCGTAACTAGAAAAGCTAATTGTTTACTATACTTCTTTATTTATTGTTTTATGTTATAAGAAAAATAAGTTTAAGAACATATTTGTAAATAGTAATAATGTATAATAATTGAAATGTGACTGTATTTTACAAAATACTAGTCCACTAAAATACAGCCAAAACAGATCACTTTGTAAAGGCCAATTTTTTATTCTTAGATATGGTAACATGAGTGCACATGTGCCTTGTCAATGCAACTTTTGTATTGTTAGCTAGGCACAACTGGAAGATCAATATAATAAAAATAATAAATAAATATAAATGTATAATGTTATGCTATTTGGACTAAACATTTGTGTTTGAGTTATAATTTCTAGTCATTCTAGAATGAAAAACAGCATAACTTATATTCATTTCCTATATTTTTATGGTGGTTACAAGGTCAGTCAAATCGACTGAACCCATACAGAGATCTGATAGTGAAAAAACAGATAAAACAGTCTTTTTCTTAACAAAAGTTTGATAATTATCTGGAAGTTAAAGATTTCGCATGTGAAATTTGAAAATTTTCTGATGCATAAAAGTATTTTTAATCTTAAAATCAAAATTACGTTCATATTGGATAGTCACATTCCAAAAGAAAAAAGGCATGAAAAAAACATTACTTAGAAAATCATAAAACTTGATAAAAAATTTGATATTTTGTGCACGAAAGCCTTGAAATGTTTACTGATAATCTGCAAAATTTCGCTAAGATATTTATTAATATAAAAGTTATAGCATAAGAACTACAGCAAGTACAAAGCGTTACAAGGTCGGTCGCATGGGCTGAGCCCGCGCTGAAAGAGTTAAATGAGTGTATAAGTACTAACTTTTAGCTCATAGCTCCATCATCTCTTGACCACTTTGAAATCTAATTACAGTTTTGGACTCAGGAGGTCAAACCTATCAACTGATGTATATGACCATGCCCAAGGTCTCATAGATTTATTTATGCTAATCCTCCATTAAATAATTTCAATTTGAGGGTAGGCTGGTAAAAGTCCTGATGAATAATAAAATCGAATAAAGTATACATGCAACCTACACTTGCTATTGCTGTCGCACAAAAATATAGCTAATAAAAAGAAAAAAAAAAGCCTCATAGATTAATTTACTCTAATCCTACCTAAAAGAATTTCAAGTGACATGGCCATTGAGGATTCCTTCTTGTTTTGACTACAATATAATTTTTCAAATGGGCAAGGTAAAAAAAAATCTAAAGATTAATCAAAATTCATGCAGTGTAAAAAATTAAAGATTATAGCATGAAAATTTTTGGCACAACAATTTCAATCTTTATTTCCACAGACACAATATATCAAAATATCATTTGTTGGTGAAAATCTGTTCTCACCATACAAAGCAACCTCTCAGCAACAAAACATACAAATATAAAGGTCTTAACTTCTTTTAAGCACATATCACTGATCCTTCTAAACCAGAAACTTAATCAATAATTGGATTTAGGTTTCCATCCAACTACAATCCCCTGTATTAAATGAGTAAACTGTTTTAGCTCACTATTAAATGACAAGTGACTGTTTTTCTTGTTGTTGTTGTTTTTGACATTCATATTTAGCACAATACTTACCCACATCCTCTAAATTTGCCATTTTCATCATTGAATAACTCCACATATGAAACATCTCCAACTATTCAAGTAAATCAAAATTCAAGAATTACATGTAAAGATAAAATTTTAAGCAATTCCTACATAACTTAAAATAAAAACCCATTACATCAAGTAATTTCACTTTATCTTCATGTTCAGATTAAATTCTCATTGGTAGAATACTTTCTAGTACTATAGCAAATATTTTTGAAAGAACTATGACAGTTTTTAAATAGATGCAACAAATAATAATCATTGAACATTTTCAAATTTACCAGTGTCATAATGCAACATTTTTACATAGGATAATGATACTTGAAAAATTTTGAAAATAATGCTTACACACTCACACATGTGCAAATTACCTTATAATACCAGTATATTGTAAAAATAATTGAAATACTTCAATTTAAAAATAGAAAATGTTTGATATTTTTGTATCTATCAATGAAATTACCAATAATATATATATATACAACCAACACTATGCCACATAAAAGATAGAGCAACACAAACAAAACTAAAAATACCATGGTACAATGTTGGAAACATCAAAAACTACTATTGTCACTTAAAAGCGGCAAGCAGTTGACATTTTCTGTATCCATTATCGGTATCTCCCATAAAATATATTGTACAAATCAGGTGTTTTCAAACTGTTGATTACAGGAGGCTCCAAAGGAGGTCGTAAAATAATTGAAAAGATGCAACAAATCTTGTTGTTTTTTTAAACACTAATATATTCAAAGACAGATGCTTTATTTTTTTGAATGTCTGCTGTCTGGCTGTGTTATTGGGAAAACACTTCTTTTCAGTATGCTGGTCTTATTTTTGCAGCAGTTTCTAAACATGTTTGACAAATCCAGAATAAAAATTATTTGCTAGAGGGGTTCTATTTATAATATTTACCTTTTCTGCCTACACAACCACAAGTTATTGTTGTCGCTTAGCATGACATATACATAAGCATGATATGCACCATACACAGAAATCCAATAACTTAATGTTTTGACTTTTCCTTCCACATAAAGTTACATAAAGAATCCATGAAAGGACAAACTAAATCAGAGAAAATACAAGGGAGTGGCATGTTTAAATTAGTACAGAGCTGTTACAAAACAAGTTCATGTGCCCTCAGCTGTTGAAAAAACAGGGATATGATACTTAGGAAAGTACTCTTCCTATATTTTGTAATTATGGACTATCAGGCAAATGGAAGGATAAGTCACCTTCTATTAATATACGAGTGGGATTTGAGGCCAAAGTTATATACTATATAGAAGCATAAACTTCTTAAAAATTTGTTAATTTAGACTTCCTACTCTTTTATGTCTATCTGTACACAATACATAATCTGTTACTTTTCTATATTACAAACAGACATGTGTCACAATACTTTCAATGGTACTTATTCAGCAATGCATAGGTAAGGCTTAAGGAAAGTCTGCACACCCCTAAATGTGGATACTGATCATATTGTGGATATAACTAATGTCCAGTCAAATTGAACATTTTTTATCTTTGGTCAAATTAAATTTTCTTAACTTATTCTATGAAAAGGACTTTATCAAAACTTCATTTCACTATGCACATAAATATTAAACTGAGGCCACTAATTAGTTCTATTGCAAAATAAATTATAATTAATATCTCCTTTTATCTCATGTATGTATACAAGTATTTTAGATTAAACTATTATTTGTAACAATTCACATCTTACCTTGCTCTCTAAACAGATCTTTAATGTCTGTCCATTTAGATTCAAAAGGAATGTTAGCTACATATACACGTCTGAAGCCAGACAGTCTTTGCTGACGTCTATCACCTCCTCTATCCCTAGAATAGTCTTTTCTGTCTCTTTCTTTGTTACGTTCAACAGGAGATCGTGATCTTGATCTTCCAAGTAAAAAATGTATTTCATAAGTTTATACAGCATTTTCATTAATATCTTAAGAAAAGAGCATAACAAAACAATACTACTTTACATAAAAAAAAGGCACAAGAAAAACCCTGCTTTACAAACCTTAAGCTTTAATAAAAAAAATTGATATTCTGTGTATGAAAGCATTGTAATGTTTACT
>NW_013667548.1:110430-111778 GCF_000517525.1 Limulus polyphemus
AATGGTTAGGAGGCAACTGCCCAGTGGCCCGGGCAAATGAAACTTGTCATGCTGTAAAGCATCTACATATGTACAGGCTATATCTTCATTTAATGATAAAAAACATAGTTTTTGGCTCTTCTTTGCATATAGACACTTGACACATTAGGACAGACTGAAATAATAATTTGAGTAATAATTAATATGTATTTGTTACTTTAATAGATATTTGTTGTTACTTTATTAACATTTTTATGCTAATACTGTGAGGTAAAAATGGCTGCTGCTATGATTTTGTCTGGTTTATGAGCTTGTTGCTGTCCTAATTTAGGATCTTCTTTTTAATAAATTCTTGAAAATGTTAAAAAAAGAGAGAAAGAGGGCCCAGCGAGGATGTTTGCCCGAGGCCCGTGCTGACTCTCAACATTCATGGTAATCCCTAAAACCTCTTAAATGCATTTCAAACGTGTTTTTTCAGTAGAACTTTAGTTTATTTGTTATTTTCTCTACCCTATCTCAAAACAGGATCGCTCAAGTGAAATCTTGGCCTACAGATAAAAAAAATTTAGATATCTTTGGTCGAGACAAAGTTGAAACCTTGGCAAAACATTTTATAAAACCATGTAGCAAAAAGGATTTAATCCTGCCCTATGTATAGTCAAATGGGACCAGTTCAAATGAGCCATAGTAAACATGCTGGCAAATGGAAACGCTAACTCACAAAACCAACTGAGCAGAGTACTGTTAGCTCAAGAGATCTACCTTACATATGTGCTATATTATGAATCATACTGATACTGAAAGAAACTTTTCTCAAATGAAACAAATCAAATCAGACTGGAGAGCCTTTGTGAAATCAGATTTACTTAGTCACCTCATGACAGTGAAGTTCAGTGACTTTCAAATTGGCACATATAATCCTAAAAGTGTATGCAAGATGGGGCCTAGGAAAAAGATTATGAGATGCACACTTTGCATTAGAATTTTAACACACAGACAACTTTATAATTATGCAGTAAAATCTGTATGTCTGTTAGTGCACTAGCATTTTGTCAAATACAATGACATTTCAATTAACATATATTACATATGTATATGCAGTTACTATTTACTCAAAATTTGCTTTAATTTTAGTTATTTTGGTTGAAACATATAAAAATATACATAAGAACCACAATTTCAAATGCTTATGAAGTTATAAAAACTACTTGCACTTGGAAAGATGTGTTCACAAACTCTCGTGCTAAACCTTGTTGATTCTTTCAAACTGAGGTGAAATAATAATTTTGTGCAAGTTTTAAATATTTATAAAAAAATAATATATATATATATATATATATATATGTGTGTGTGTGTGTGTGTGTGTGTG
>NW_013667548.1:111884-115158 GCF_000517525.1 Limulus polyphemus
TGTTTTGAGCAATGATTTTAGTAAACGTATTTCAAAATTTCATAGCAAATTTTGGCAGGAGGTCTTATTTTATATTATAGCTTGTTAATATGTGAATTTTGAGCTTTTAACTCGCCAAGACAGGACTTCCTATGGTCATGGGTCAAAGGCCATGTCATCATGTTTGTAGACTTACATTTAAAATTTTATTGAACTACCATTTTATGAATGTATGTGAATAAGTTTGGTATCAAGTTGTGGATTATAATTAAAATTTTAGTATTACACATTAGTTAATTTCTTAAAGGAAATATTTAATAAAATCCTAAATATTGAATTTTGTGTGTCACATGGTATGTTGAATACGGCATTGGTTCAGATTAGATGTTTATGATGACCAAATACAAAGTCTATAGTTTCTTACAAATTAGGAACTCAAATTATCAATATTGAAAAGCTAGAATATAAAATAAGAACCTTCTATTTTCCATTTGCTGAGATAATGCAACATTTAGTGAATCAAACACAGCAGGCCCTGCCCACCTTATTCCATTTTTTGGAGATGCTTACATACACCTACTCTGTCTATGACATGTGAATAACCAACTGAAAGCTCAGGATGTCCCCCACATGGTTCTTTGAGCCTCTGGGAAGTACTTATGCAGGAAACCCACTCTTCATTGTAGATTCCAAGTGGTAAGGCAAGACATTATTGAGCTTGAAAAATCATATTTTTTTTACTAAGTCTAATAAATTACAGTGGAATTCTGTGGTATTTATATAGTAATTTATGATTTATGATTTTTTATTTTAAAATGTATGTATAAAACATAAAAAAATATTTTGGTTTACATTCTCTATGTGCAAAGGCTTAGCAAATTATGGCAAGCAGCAAATGGTTACAAAGTTCTTAACTATAAGAGATAATTGTTCTCTATGCTTCTTTATTTACTGTTCTATGTTTTAAGAAAAATAACTGAAATGTAAGAACATACTTGTAAATAGCAATAATGTATATACATATATAATGCATTATAACTGAAATGTGACTATTTTACAAAATACTGGTCCACTAGAACACAACCAAGACAGGTCACTTTGTAAAGGCTAGTTTTATATTATTGGATACAGTAACATTTGTGCATGTGCACCCTGTCACTCAACTTCTGTAACATTAGACACTGCTGAAAGAGCAATAAAATAAAATAAAAAAAATTTATGTATGTAAAATGTTATGAGATTTAAGTTATTTAGACTAATTATTTATGGTTTTGCATTATCATGTGTAGTAACTTGAATCTATTTCCTTTTTTATGGTGGTTACGAGGTCAGTCAAATCAACCAAACCTATACAGAGATACAATAGTGAAAACAACAGATAAAACAAAGGTTCTTTTCTAAAAAAATTTTTGATAATTATCTATAGGATATTAGAAGGTTATAGAAATTTCACATATGAAATCTGACAATTTTCTGATGCATAAAAGTATTTTTAATCTTACAATCAAAATTACTTCACATATTGGATAGTCACTATTTGAAAAAATACACGAGCAAGTAATTAATTTAAAAATGTTAAACTTAATTAAAAAATTTGATACTTTGTCTACGAATGCCTTGTAATGTTTACTGATAATCTGCAAAATTTTGTAAAGATATTTGTGCATTTAAAAAGTTACAGTTAACTGTCTTATGGTTGCTTTTGGGAATATGGGCTGGGTGGAATCCACTCACCAGTATTAGAAGGGTTAATTGATTAAACATTGCTCACACTGTACAGTAAAAAGTAATAAGTATATTGAACAACTTATAGTACATGCATGTCATGTGATATGCAACAGTGAGTACTAAACAATTTTTTCATAATTCCTTTAGAATTAAGAAATTAAATCTTGTACAATATTAAAATTTGGTTTACTAACTACATTTTGATGACAAGTTTATTGACATAATTGATAACAAAATAGTTTAAGTTTTTTTACATAACACTAAAAAGTCATGACGTGCATTTTGTCCCACCCGTTCATAGGGTTAATAAAGAAAAATAAAATTAAACGTAATAGTTAAGTTAAAACCATCTTCATTTAGATAATGAATACATTTCCTTTCATGCAAACTGAAAGCTACGACGTACTTCTTAGAAAGTATTCTAATATTACAGAATGTTCAAATTTTTTTTTTTTTTCCTAATTTGTACCTAATAATAAATGGTTACCATATATTGTACAGATACATGTAGAAAATTAATTAGTTATAGCCCTTCTCTTATACGGGATTTGTTCCAATGTACCAACCACAAGCACATTCAGTTAAATGGCTAAAACACATACCTTACTTACAATTGTGGGGGTTGAAGGAAATGTAATAATGTCCTCAACTTGATTATGGCTAATTACCTGTTTAGGTTTGGTATGTTTGATTCCTGAAACAATTACTTTCAATTCCCAGTTAATTATCTGACTGCCCAATCTTAATATCAATTAAATTATTTTACTTTATTTTAATAATATTTAAAAAGAGTATTAAGTTTAACTAAAAAGCTAGATAACAGTATTATCTTTGCCTAGTAAACTACAAATAAGTTAAATTCCTTTATCATTCGGAACTACAAAGTATAACCACCATGCATCAAATCCAATAACAGTTTACAGCAAAAACTAAGCTTGTTAAATTTTTGCAGATAAGAATCTGCTCTTTTTCATTGGTTATAAACAAATAGCCATGTAAAGTGATTAGCAGACAATCTCAAAGTTTGGCATGTGTGAAAGGGAGATTCTAGTCAAGATACAAGGTTCAATTTTTGTAATTATGTATAGTTTGTGTTTCTAATTTGTTAAAAACTGCAGCAACCTACTTTCAATGTTAATAAAACTTCA
Organism: Limulus polyphemus; assembly: GCF_000517525.1. Classification (NCBI taxonomy): domain Eukaryota; kingdom Metazoa; phylum Arthropoda; class Merostomata; order Xiphosura; family Limulidae; genus Limulus; species Limulus polyphemus. Next base: position 114,740 of record NW_013667548.1, read on the forward strand.
TAAGTAAAGAAATCACAGCTCAGACGCAACACGTGGCACAAAAAAAAGGAAGACTGAGTATTTCTAAGTATTTTTTTTAATGTGCTAAGAAAGCTGCTTCTTATAGAGGTTTGCCAACCAGTCAGACTGATACTATGTTACCCAAAAATGAGAAAAAAATAAAATAATTATTTATCTTTTATGATTTTATTTTTTTGCTGAAAATTAAAATTTCTTCATTTGAATTAGCATCTTTAATTGTTGGCTCTAAATATATTTGTGTATCACTATCAGCCATAGCTACATAACTTCATGAGCCTTCCTGGCAGAAGTGAGATTCAATGGATACAAGAAACAATAATATAGTTGATGCTGAATCATAACAGGGCATTGTATAACAATAACTAGCTTATATATATATATATATATATATATATATA
>NW_013667548.1:115295-122442 GCF_000517525.1 Limulus polyphemus
ATAAGTGCTGTTGGAGCAATGGCTCATTTGTTTTCTGATGACTCCTGACACTATTTAGTAGAACAAACGTTATATAGCTTAAATAACTTAAGAAGCAAAAAGGACCTACTAATTAGTATTTAAAATAGTAATCTAAGCTGTTCCATCCATTAGCCGGTAAAGTACCCACATAACCCAGTCCATGTATAATTACTGAACTTGAGTCTGCCACAGTTTCAGATCTCTAATTTAAAGTAAATATTTCAGTTTTTTTTTCGCCGAATTTTTATAAGAAACAAGTTTTAACGCTTGTCGGTAATTCAGTATTGCTAAATTAGTTAAACTCAAACAATACATACTAATTTAGTTATTACCACATAAGTTAGTGCTTTTAAAACTTAAAAGTACTATTGATATTAGTAACATCAGCCTTTTACTTTAGGCTTAAGTAAAACTGAAAGTACAATGTAGCGTTTTGCTATACCCTAACTTTACAAGTTACAGCTACGCTTACATTTTATTTTTACAACGTGACGTAGTATTAGTTATGCTAACTCAGTAGTAACTGCATGAAAATTTCTTAGGCCTAACGTCCGATCAATGCAATTATAAAGAGAGTAATACAAATATAATAATAAAAAGAATGATTACGTAACAATTTACAATAACAGTAAAAGAATTAGTTACCTCTGGTCAAATGTATTATCTGGGCTAGATGTGCCATTTCCACCATAACCACCTTCAGCGTCCATTGTCAATTTGAAAGTATAATATATATATATGTCCACCAAACAAAGACAACACTTTCAGCGCGCTTTAAAAAATATTGTATGCCGAAACTGCGAGCATTGGACACTAGGCGTAGGATCTAATCAAATCACGAATGCCTCTGTCGTTACGTGATTCTAATATTATTATTTTCACATCCCCCATAAATATGATGGTTTTGAAGATATTAAGCTCACGAATGAAAGGAGCTAAAAATCAAAAAAATACAATAAACTCTAAAATATCGATCAGAGTTATTAAATGAGTATATTTTGCCAGTAGATACATTTTTCACGTTTTGAATAAATGAAATAAATTTAGAAATATATAAATCCGTGAATAATGATAAAGAAGAAATTTATTTCATCAAGCGTTTTATAGTAATGGATACCTGATGATGACAAGACCTTGTCGAAACGTTGTACATTTGCTGTTATGTTAAACTTATATTAAAGTTTTTCTTCATTACCCATTCAAGCCGTCTCCAACCATTATTAATGGATACTTGTCTTTTGGCCACCCAGTGGCACAGCGGTATGTCCGCGGACTTACAACGCTAGAATCCGGGTTTCGATACCCGTGGGTGGCAGAGCGCAGGTAGCCCATTGTGTAGCTTTGTGCTTAATTACAAATAAACAAACATATTTGTTTTTCGCTTTGCTTTTTGTAACGAAATTATAAAGTAGTTAACCAAAAATACGATTTAGAAAATTAACAAATAAACATAAGGCAGATAAGAGACGCAGCGTGAACAGAATGTTTATAATTGGGCTAAGCTTTCAGTCGTCACTGATGGGTTAATAGTGTTTTAATGAGTTTATAAATGACTTAACCAAAAGTACTATTTAGAAATTAACAAGTAAACTGTAAATAAGGTACATAAGGGACGCCATGTAGACAGAATGCTTATAGTGCAGCTAAGCTTTCAGTAGCCTCTGGTAGAACAAAAAAAAAAAATGTATCATGTAATATTATACAAAAGTCGAGATACAGGAGACTAGGAACAGAAGAAGTGTAAAGGTTCACTGTTCCCATTAAAATTGACCATTGAGAAAATAATGATCTAGATGCGACGTCAGATATCCTGCAGGAATCGTGTTGTCTTTATTCCGCACCAAGGATATGGTGGGTAAAATGTATCGTCACCAATCACATTAAACTAGAACCAAAAGTGATTGATGTAACGTTAGTTTAAAAAAGGCTGTAATGAGCTAGGCTAAGTGAAGCAGGGCATTCGTCCAGCGAAGCAAGCGAACTCAGTAATTTGAAAACCAGTCCGACTCATTTTAATTATATTTCATCATCAACTTACCAAGTCTTTTCTTCTTCTTCCTCAATGTAAGTTTTATTTTCCTTGTGATATAAGTAAGGAAATGATATTTTCCACAAATAGAACTACATACAATCCAGAGGAAGAGTTGGTCATTGACGTGAGATGGATGTCTGAGAGAATTTCGGGTCTAAGAGAAAGTCCTCTTCTAGACTTCGGAATTTTGTTAATACTGTTAAAGGCCATGACTTCTGTCTCGTTACATCCAACAACTCAGGTGTACCCAGAACGGCTGGCCATGTTCTTCTCTTGAGGACTGACCTCAGTCCAAAGGAAGCTTGCATGACTGAGGATCTTTATAGTGATGTGATGTCGGATAAGACAGAGACCAGGTGGAGTAGTCTTTACAGGATTCCAGACCTTTATCAATCAGGGTACCTCAATCCAATCTCTGGTCAAAGCTACCCAAGAACATCCAGGAGGGACTGTGGGCACCAAAAAAGGAGATGAACCATGGAGAAGTGATGAACTTCTTTGAGTCTAAAGGTATGTTGGTACACTGGATCATGGAGAAGACTGGATTTTTGCAGAGCCAAAGGATGAGATACCAATAGCAGCTCATTGTTTTGCGACTTTAGACCAGGGATCAAACAAATGGATGGCAGTCACAGTCCCTGTGAGTGTCTACAATGCTATGCTCACAACATCAAGGACATATATGCCAACCGATGACCAGAAAATTATAGGGGAGATGTTCTGGCCATGAGCAAGGCAAAGCAGACCCTTCCACTGACATTGAAGGGTACAGTGAAGGAAGTTTTTCACTGCATTACTAAAGGTTAGTGGCCAACTTCGCCAAGACTGCTTTATAATTACCAGCTCTCCCTAAAGTAGAGAGGCACTTTAGATGTAGTAAGGAATACAGGTAAGCATTTCAGTCCCTGTTGTTGGCATCCATGAAGTGTGCTTTAGTTCCTGGTTTTTGCATATCTACAAAAAAGACTGAGTTCATGTGAAACAATAACACCAGTGATAGTGGAATTGGAGCAGTGTTATATCACTGGTATGGTGGAGTTGAATAATGTAATTTCATAGACTAGACTTACACTCACAGCACTTGAATGCAGCTAATGTACGATAAAGAAAGAAATGCTTGCAGTTGTGATCTTGTAAAACAATATTGGCATTATTTGTATGGTAAACAATTCACTGATTTGGTGTACTCTGCATTGTTGAAACTTTAAAAACCCCAAAGGGACGATGACATATTGGATAAAAGTGCTGCGGGAGTATCATTTATTAACACGTTATTGCCCATGCCTGCACCACTGAAATGAAGACAGTTTTGTTGCCATACAGGAAGACACTTCCCACTCATTGATTTTCCTGATCCTAGAAAAGACGTTAAAGTTAACTCAGTTTGTCCTATAGTGGTGACAAGCCGTATAGTAGGATATTCTATTGTTGTTTGGATGCCACAATTAACACTGGGAAGACCAACTGAATAACTCAGCCAAGTGGTTAGGGCGCTCGACTCGCAATCTGATGACTAGCTGCCTTCCCTCTAGTCTTAAACTGCTAAATTAGAAACGGCTAGCGCAGATAGCCCTCGTGTAGCTTTGCGCGAAATTCAAAACAAACAAACTAAAACAGAGTATTATCGAAATACTAGTCGATGATGATTTGTTGCCTGAGGAAACATTAGAGGAATACTCTAGTGTTCATACTAGCCAAACGGGGTTGAGTAATAATGGTTTTTGTTTGGTATTTTATAGCACAAAGCAACGAGGCTATCTGCGCTAAACAACCGGTAAAACAGTTAAAGTAAATTAGAGTAAAATGTAAAAGTATAGCGAGTTAAAACCAAAATATGTCCACAATTTGGATAAATGTTTATATACAATTAAAAAGGCCAAAAGTGCGTAAAAAATTAAAAATACAATCAAGTCGGACAGTGCCACCATCGCCAATGACACTGTCCAACATCAGGGGTAAACTCTTACAAAACACGTGTCGAAAATGGTGTCGCTACTTACGGTCGTAACGACAGCACGACAGTAAAATGTGGGCTATTGTGACTTGAGTGTCACAATGGCTACACATCAGTGTGTCAATACCTGATAAAAGAAAACGATGAGTTAAAACAGTGTGACCAATACGTAGCCTTGCCAGGACAACTTCTTCGTCTGATCCTTATGAAAGCAAGATGGCCAAAGATCAATAGAAGGTTTGATCTGAAAAAGCTTATTATGACGTTGCTTACTCCAAGTCGACTGCCAACAGTACCATAGTCCATGTACGGTACAGGCACGGCCGTGACTGCACCAGAGCAGACGGACTTAGCGAGCTCGTTCCTGTGAATACCGACGTGACTAGGTATCCAGAAAAGCTTGATGGAAACACAAGATAGAGAGAAATGGGCCAGTCGTTGTTGAATATCGATGAGAACAGGAACTAACGTTAAGCGATTCCAGGGCCAGTAGAGAATTAGTGTAAATAGTACAATCACTGTACTGCATAGCTTCTACATGATCCAAGGCAAGAGAAATAGCATACAACTTGGCCGTGAACACAGAAACTGTAGAGGGGATCCTGAGAGCAACTACTGAGCCACAGCAAACCATAGCAGAGCCTACAGAGTCATCCGATTTCGAACCATCCATGTAAATAGGAAGAGAAGAATCGCTCGAAAGATGTTCAGCAAAAAGAAAATGGTACTTCCAATTGGGAGTATCTGCTTTCCTCAGATGACTCAGGGAAAGGTCACAGGAAGGAATGGTAATAAGCTATAGTGGAATGGGCTGATCATTGGTGACAGCAATGTCATCTAATGCCAGACCCAAGAGAGCCAGTTGTGCCCGGAAATGAAGGCCAAAGGGAGGAATTACAGACCATCTGTTCTGAAAGAGCATGGTCCACCGAGGAAGAAAGACACAATCCCAGGTGAGATAACGTGGTAAGGATTGAAGCTTGGTAGCATATTGTAAAGAAAGTTGCAAACGACGGAGGTGAAGAGGAGATTCATGGAACTCAGTGTACAAACTCTGAACTGGAGAAGTGTGAAAAGCCCCAGTTCAGAGCCAAAGCCCCTGATGATAAATGGGGTCTAGCATTTTCAAGGACGAGGTCCTGGCAGAACCATTGACCAAATACTCATAGTCCAGTTTGGATCGAATCAGGGCACGATAGATCCTGAGCATAGAACATCGATCTGCTCCACAAGAGCTGGAAGAGAGGATATGGAGAATGTTCAGAGCCTTTGCACACTTGACACGTAGCTGCTTGATTTGTGGAATGAAGCTAAGTTTATGGTCAAAGATAAGCCCCAAGAACTTTGTCTCAGGAACCACACGAATAACTATATCGCCGAGACAGAGCTCGGGATCGGAGTGGAGACCCCATTTGCAGCAAAAATGCGTGCAAACGGTTTTGGAAAAGAAAATGTAAAACTGTTTGCAGTGTTCCACGTCAACGACCAATTGAGGGCAGTCTAAAGCTGCTGCTCAATAAACCTCATGTTCGACGACTGATACGAGAAGTGGAATTCATCAACATAGAGCCCATTTGCAACAGTCGGAGGAAGATTAGTAGTGACAGCATTAATCTTAACACTAAAAAGTTTGACAATCAAGACACAGCCCTGAGGGACTCCAAGTTCCTGTGGAAAGGAACGGGAAAGAGTTGAAACCACTTGGACTTGGAATCGCCAGTTCAGTAAAAATGGGTAAATGGCCACGTAATCCATAGGAGTGGAGGTCCTGCAAAATGCCATACCTCCACGTAGTGTCATAAGCCTTCTCGAGATCAAAGAACACAGAAACAAGGTGTTCCCTCTTGAAGAAGACTTCCCTGATCGACGTTTCAAGTCGAATCAGATGGTCCACGGTGGAGCACTGTCGACAGAACCCACACTGGGTAGGCGAGTAAGCATGTTCAATTTGAGGAACCAACCAAAATGAGCATTAACCATCCTCTTTAAAACCTTACAAAGACAACTAGTCAAAGTGATGGGACGATAATTAGAAGGAATCTTGAGATCCTTCTCAGGTTTAGAGAAAGGGGGGACAATAGCCTGGAGCCAAACATCAGGAAATACATGTTCCTGCCAGATCCAGTTAAAATAATCAGAAGAATAGCAAGAGAGTCAGGTGAGAGATGGCACAGCATCTCATAATGAATATCATCAGGTCCGACCAATGTACTACCAGACCAATGAAGAGCAAGTTTGAGTTCCATCTGAGTAAAGGGCGATTATAGTCAGAGAGGTGATCGGCCCGAAAGAAAAGAGGTGATCGCTCTGCCCGAGACTTGATGGCCAAGAGGGCAGGGGAAGAAACAGAAGTGCTAGAAGCACGAGAAAAGCTGTGGCCGAGAGCATCAACAATGCTCTGGACATCAGCAACTTCCTGGCCATTGGAGAGCAAGATGGAAAGGGGATGGGCAGCATACTTCCCAGTGACTTTCCGAATCTTGTCCCATACAGTTTTGGAACTGGTGGTAGAAGAGATGCTAGTAGTGGAACTTAATCCAAGACTCTTTTTTGGCTTTGACGTCGAACCTGCCGAGCATGGGCCCTCTGATAAACAATGCAGTCAAAAAGAGAGGGATACCGTCAGAAAGTATCCCAGGCCCATTTTTGAGCCTTCCATGCCTCCTGGCAGGCTGAACTTCGCCATGAACGAGGATACCGTGGAAAACGTGTCGAGGTCTTATGAATAAAATGAGCAGCCACCTGGACAATACAGTCAGTCACTACAACCACACAGTCGTCTGTTGATGGCAGACAGATGAAGGCAGGATCAAGTTCAGAGAGAGAGGTGAAAGATGGCCAGTCAGCCTGGTCCAGCTTCCACTGTGGCATTCGAGTCGGGTGGCATTGACCATGGCCAACCTTCCTCATAATGATAGGAAAATTATCACTGCCCCATGGGTCACTGTCGACCATCCAAGAAAAGAGAGTGAAAAGTGAAGGAGAGTAAATCGAGAGATCAATGGCAGTAAAAGACTGGCTTGGTTCATGAAAATAAGTATATGTTCCAGTATTGGGGAGAGAAAGGTCGTGATCCGAGAGCATACACTTTATGGAACGACCTCTCCAATCAATATCAGCACCACCCCAGAGGGGGTTGT
>NW_013667548.1:123429-130342 GCF_000517525.1 Limulus polyphemus
GAGGTGATCGGCCCGAAAGAAAAGAGGTGATCGCTCTGCCCGAGACTTGATGGCCAAGAGGGCAGGGGAAGAAACAGAAGTGCTAGAAGCACGAGAAAAAGACTAGTTGGCCGAGAGCATCAACAATGCTCTGGACATCAGCAACTTCCTGGCCATTGGAGAGCAAGATGGAAAGGGGATGGGCAGCATACTTCCCAGTGACTTTCCGAATCTTGTCCCATACAGTTTTGGAACGGGTGGTAGAAGAGATGCTAGTAGTGAACTTAATCCAAAACTCCTTTTGGATTTGACGTCGAACCTGCCGAGCATGGGCACAGGTCCGCTGATAAATAATGCAGTTAGAAAGAAAGGGATACCATCAGAAGTGATCCCAGGCCCGTGTTTGAGCCTTCCGTGCCTCCTGGCAGGCAAGATTCCACCATGGACGATGATACCATGGAAAACGTGTCGAGGTCTTAGGAATAAAATGAGCAGCTGCTTGGACGAAACAGCCAGTCACGGCAACCACACAGTCGTCTATTGATGGCAGACAGACAAAAGCAGGTTCAAGTTCGAAGAGAGAGGTGAAAGATGGCCAGTCAGCCTGGTCCAACTTCCACCATGCCACTCGGGTCGGGTGGCATCGACCATGGCCAACCTCCGTCATAATGATAGGAAAATGACCATTACCCTTTCAAGCCGTCTCCAAATTTTATTGACTTCCTGAAAAATCAGCTTATTTTAAACGTCAAAGTACAGGTCACAACATGCGATGGCGAAACATTAGACTGTGTCCATAGTTCACCACAAAATATTGTTTACCTGTATGAGGATTACCACATCCTTTTCCATATTTATGCATGCAGTCCGCTGTTTTTGAGCACAATCTGGTCAAAATTGGATGATTTTTCTGCAGAACTACAGTTGGCCTGTAGCACAAGCAAACGTGGCTGACAATATTCTGCAGTAAGCCCATACCGAAGATACCAACACTTGAATCCAAATTAAAGACAACTATCTTTCGATATTCGACGTTGCTAAGACAAAGTCGGAGATGCACCACTCCACTCATGTCTAATTTGTCACCAATTGTCAGAATGAAATTTGTGCTGACTGATTGAAGTGTTGCCTTTCTTTGGAGTGGTTGATTCACAGCAAGCTTGAGTTGGGGTTTGGCTGCTACAGTCCTAAAAACTCATTTGTGCCTGTGTATCATAATTGGCACTCATCACATAATTACGGTATATAGGTTTCCAAACCTGATAATTTCTAACAATGAAGGTTATTGTACTTACAGTATCACACAGTCCTTAGTTTAATATCTGAACCATTTTTCCAATAAGCATAATTCAAGCCATCCCAAGTCAATTTGTATAGTTTCTGTATTACCCGTCCGAATAGGCTGAATTTTCAGAAAGTCCGTTCATAAATGCGCACCCGCTAGCTTGAAACTTACGTACAAAGACTACAGTGTTTAACCTTCTAAGTGTAGAGAAATTAGCACATGTTTATGACCTTGCGATACCTGGTTAACACGGATGTCATCAGCTACTTGGAGAAAATGTATGGAAGTTTATATTAAAATCATACAAATATATCATCATAAAATACGTTCCATAGTAGTTATAAAAGGGTGAAATATGACGGTATTAATTCATCACATCTCAATATTTGTGTTAGTCTAGCGAACGTTTGAAGATACACTAATCCTAGATGTTATCAATGGTAAAGAAATTGCAGTTAAAATTGTGTTAACATAACTAAAGGATAATGAAGAAAAGGAAATTAATTACCTTAATAGCACCGCAAGACGAAGAAGAACGTGTAATTACATACTTTAGTATGTAGTTTTTTTTTTTAAGTTCACCGGAATAAAAATTTGAGCAGTTCTATAAAATTATGAGACATTGACAGTTTTAAATCTCCTCTATCTATATGAGCATAAGTTTACTTGTCAAACTAATTGTACAGAAATGACGTATACAATTAACATTTGGAAACTTATACGATCAGAAAACAAAATGTAAAAAATAATTCTCTGAATTTTGTTTTATAGTGATGACTCAATCTTGAAAATGCTGAAATATTGTTAAGGAAGCCTTACAGTGAAAGTGTTGGTTGTAATGTCAACGAACGTAAGGAATCTCACTGATGGTCAGTGAGGTCAGCGAAGATTGAGAGAAACTGACGTTACAAATTTTCAAAAATTTTTACGATAACAAATGGTGAATTTAGTCGTCCAAAACACAATCTAAGGACGCTGAATGTTTAACGCTATAATCTACTTAATTGGAAATTATTTTCCAACGACCTATCCCTGATGCCGCCTACCTCAAATAAGCAGTTTTATTAGCACCATATATTTATTTATTGAAATATGATTGACCTCATAATTGGAGTTTCAATATTTTATATCGAAATACATAACAGCGTGTGCCAGTAATAATAGATAAGTAGAAGAAATGTGTTTGTTGACATCATTTAAAAGGAATTATTTTTAGAATAATATTTTCTCACTCCTTAAAATATTTAATTTACAAGTCACGGGTAGTAGCTACATTGTATTACATTTCACTTGCTGAACGAAGTTGTTGGTCCTGTATGCATGATTTATAAATGTATTTAGGGAGAGAATGTGACAATTGATAGTCGTGTAAGAGCTGCTAGAAATATGACTTTAGGCTATTATTAAAATTCTTCACTTCGAATCTGTAGGAGTGGTAAAATTTTACGCAGAAGTTATTATGAATCAGTAACTTCAACTAATAACATACGCCAGCTCATTCGCTGAGCAGCAACTAGCAGTAAAAATTATATTTACTCGCAGGTTTTCCGGAATGCACAGGTGTGTAAAAGGTATCCTTATATAAAGGTAATATTGAAGTATTTATTCACCCTACTTAAGTTGCACGCAGAAATCTCAGATATATCCTAGTCGTATAAACAAAGAAAACAACACTTCGTGAAGCTTGAGAAATGACACGGCAGTATATTATTTTTCAAGGTCAACAAGAAGGTAAGAAAGACATATGGCTTGTGATTTTTTCGTTTATTATTAAAACCAATATAACTGTGTGTTTGATAATTCCTAAACACAAGTCGATCTTTTGTTACATTTAGGCGCTGTGACGCAGGAGTCTTTATTATGCATAGCTAAAGAAGGAAATACTGTGTTAGTTCAACAAATATTACATAAATTAAGTAATACACCTTTATCTTTTGTTCTTTTCTGGTACACAATTAACTTTTATGTAGATACACTGATTTGAAGTTAAGATGCCTCTGTATATGTGAGAGACTGCTCGAAAAACGAAACAGAAAAATTGCAAAAAAGTAAAAGGAAGCAGCTTTGGGTAGCCATATCTGAAAAACGTCTTCATTCCACGTGCATAAACAGTAAGAGTATGGATAGATTGTCTGTAAATGTATTCTGCACCATTATAAATATAGAACATATGCAAGCACAAATACGTTCAATCAATAAGTAAAACCGCTTATTAATTGCCCCAAGTGGCTCGGCGGTATGTCTGTAGACTTATAACGCGAAAAACCGAGTTTCGCTACTCGTAATGGGCAGAACACAAATAACCCATTGTGTATATTCGTGCTTAAAAACAAATTTATTAATTTATTTTAGGAATTCAAATACGAATGTGTTCCATATAATAATAATAATAATGTCCTGTAAGGGAACTTGTAGAATATTCTAACTCGCACTCGTATATAGAGATGTATAAAAATAAAATAGACATTTTGCTTATTTTCATTATTCAAAGAATAATTACAGAAGAACTCTTTATTTAATAATGCATGGAATTCTAACGATATTCTTATCAACGCCTATAAGGAAAGAAAGTTTACAGAAACCTCGTTTAATCCAATTTTAAGTATGAGCGTCATTCTCTCAAGGAATCTTTAAAAAACTGAAATTTAAATTTTTTGTTTGAGTGAACTGTCAGACGACGACTTGCGTTTGTTTTGCGGGCAAGTAGAAGCATTATCATGGCCTGGAATTTCATTTGGAAAATAAACCGTATTATTTCCTGAAAAATTATTGCAGATGGCTATTCTTACTAATAGATATTAAAAATCAAAATTATAGTATAAAATGTTTTCACCTTCTGAGAAACATTACAATTAATGTCCTGAGAAAGAACGGAAAAAAATATCATAAACTGTTCGTTATTTTCAGTATAAAGCTTCCTGATTTTAAATAATTAAACAATAATTACTTTACTATACAAAAATACGCATTTTTATTATATTTTATTAAAAACTAGTCAGATGTATCTACTTATTTCTGTATGAACAAAGGACGTTTGTTTCTAATAGATGGCACTACTATAAAGAAGATTCAGTTTTATAGAAACATTTCACACTTTTGGCAGTAAGAACATTTCGTATAAACTTATTACACACACGGAGGCCTATTGTTTTCGTACTAGCAGTCTTTGTTATTTCTATTTCTATTAGCTTTTACATTTTTTTTTAAACTGTAATTTAAATTAAGAACCATGAAGAAAAAAAAAAAACACTTGATACTTGAATTCACAGTAAGTGTAGGACCCCGGACTCTAATAGCAACAAACAAGCTAATTAGTTGTGAAATAAAATAAAAATAGTGAATTATTTTGGTATATAAAATTACATACTGTTTTATTTGAGTTACAGTATAATATTATAGTTACATCTATTTTTTGTTAAATAATTGAATGCGATGTTTGGCACGAAGTACGTGTTATAGAAGAAAAATATGTAGTAAATATAGTTTTGCTAACCACAGCAAATACTGGACTATAATTATAATTTAATAACTAAAAAGGACTATGGACTCCAAAAAAAACAGTTTAGATACTAATATTTCAGTGACTGTTTTATGCCATTTGCTACTCTTTCTAATGAAGAATTTGTAAGCCTAAATGTTCGTAAACGATAATGAAATATTCCACACATCTAAATAGTTATTGTGATATTTTTTTCTAATATATATATAATTAGTTAAGTACTGTAATGACATGAGGTGAAAATATTAATGGGCCAAATATAACTTCTAAAAGTATCTAACACTTAATATTAGAAGCCAGTTTTCTGATAATGAAGGGAGAATATTTAAAACAAAACTAATTTTATAAGAATCTTTTACATAGATAGCAACTACTGAAAAGGGAAATATGAAAAGTATATGCAAAACTTTATTTCCGGTACCGGGAATCGAACCCGAGCCTCCTGGGTGAGAGCCAGGTATCCTAACCACTAGACCATACCGGATTGTAATTATAGTTGTCTATAGAGTAATATATAATTTTTGCATTCATTCATTATTTTTGTAATTTATTAAAGAGCATTAGAAAGATTTTTTTAAATTACATTATTACTTCATAACAATTTTTTTCTTTTACTATTCACTTTTGTACAGAATTTACCTATAGCAACAAATCTATGTCCAGATGTAGCGAGTAATTTAGAATAAAAATTCGCAAGTGGGACAATTGAGTACTCTGCGGGCTTCACTTTCAAAATCTTTGTACAATAAAGTTTGTCATATGGTTTGGATCTTAACCACCGCTTCTACCCTGTTCTCTTTATCACAAACTTGCATGAATAATATCACATGACATTTAGTAACCACAGAAGTGTCACTTTGATTTCGTTAAAGTAAAATCTGTGTATTTTAAACGGATTTTAGATTAAATATAATAATTTATTCAATTAAAAGAATAATTATCGAATTATTGATATTTGGTATATAGTTGAATAACGTATAAGCGTATTTTAAATGTAGCATCAAAATTGCATTAACTTGACCTGCAACATCCATCTACTATAAATTGTTATTTTTATCTGATACTAGTGACTCATTGTTTTGGATGTAAATAATCTAAGATAGAAAAACTACATGAAAAATAATATACTTATTAAAAATGGAGTTTTTCTGTCAAATTTATCAAATCTAAATATATGTTTTTACGTGATGAACGTAGTTCTAAAATTTATCATTCCTGTGTTTTGAAACCCGATATGTACTACTTAAGATAAATGCAGTCAAACACGGCTGTTTTTCATGTCAATTATGTATTGTTACGTCTCCGTTCGTTAGTTAATTTTCCGTAAATTCGTTCCGACGAAACTTTAGCGACACAAGTCCTTTCTTAAATAAAACTGGTTTATTCTTTCTGAATATAACTTTGCGATACACTTAATTTCAACAGTCGAGCTATAACAAACGCTATAATTCTCAAAGAACGTCTCACTTGCTCGACTTCAACAATACTCAGTTCAATTACACATTGTTCCGTCACGTTGTGACCGTCTTATATATACAAGACTACACTATATCCAGAAGGATCCCGAGATTTAAGGAAGGGACGTGAACGTTCGAGAAGGACTTGGTGTGATAATAGTCACGTGACCTCCGCTGACACAACACTGCCCCTCCTTAGTATTGTTCGTCCCGAACAATAGCCAATTACATTAAACCAATAACATAACAACAACTTAATCGAATGTACAGAATTACAAACACAAAATTACAATTCAACAAAGTCTCTTAATTTTACGGGACGTATCTTCTTCCGTACTGGTCTCTGTCTCGTTGGCTTCTGCTTCATATGGGGTTCATCTGCTTCATTAGGAAATGTCCTATCGTCGATAACAGTCACATCAGTGGTAGTAACTTCATCAAGAGCTTCACCGTTTCCCTTCTCAAAACTGAGTAGAGTTTCTTTATGGACAGTGGCTTCTTCAGGTGGCACGTCTTCAGCAGCGTCATTTGTTCCTTTGTTCACTTCGTCCCAACTGAAATGTCCTGGACCGTGATAATGCCAAAGTCTGTTGGCATGCACCACTTTTGGCTTACCTCGCCAACCACATTTTATTCGGAAAGTCACGTCTGAGAGACGATCCACTATGTCATATGGGGCCTTCCCATGGAGAA
>NW_013667548.1:131342-137361 GCF_000517525.1 Limulus polyphemus
ACACACATTGTTGCCGTCACCCTGTGACCGTCTTATATATACAAGACTACACTATATCCAGAAGGATCCTGAGATTTAAGGAAGGGACGTGAACGTTCGAGAAGGACTTGGCGTGATATTATTCACGTTACCTCCGCTGACGCAACAGTATCTTTACTTTAGGATGCGTTTATTCCCTCTAATTTTCAATTGTTGAATAAAAGTATTTTAAGCACAATTAGAGTAATTTATTTTCTGGAAATTAACTGTATTTTCATACACCCGATTGCAACATGAATTTCTCTTCAAAATAGCATTTAGCTATAATTTTTACATGTATTGCGCGTCAGTGGCGCTTTGTCAAGGAAAATTCACTAAGGCTATTCACATGGATGAAAGAGTTTTCCTTTAGGATAAGTCGTATTTGATGACAGTCTTTGAAACAGCTCTAGGGAGCAGTTTAGACGACAGGCAGCGAATAAGTTCTTAGAACACTTGAAGATCTTAACTTGGTGTCAGACAGGTCTTGGTGTTTGCTCGTCTTTCCGTATTGTTTCATGCTTTGTCAAAGACTTTACTGTTGTGTAGTCACTAGTGTACACACAATACGGGAAAAATCAATTAAGATGATAAGCAGCACGTTTAAGCTGTTGTTTGTCTTCAGGTTTCAGATTTAATCTTTGGGATATAGGTGTAAAGTTAACGTGAATTAATAAACACAAGTAATATTTAAAGACATAGTATTAACAAAGACTATGGGACTTTGATGCTACTATATAATTCGATCTTCGAGAAAAACCTAAGATATATTCGTGCTTCAAGTTGACAAACTAAAGTTCCATTATAGTCTTGTTCAGATAAAACTAGGACAGTCTAAGTTAAGTGAAATAAACATTATACATGTTCTACAGAAATCGGCAGTCTAAAAGTATGTTGTTGTTCATTGGATAATATAAAATATTTGGTAAATGCAGAAAAAAAATTGTTCTGAAATGTTGCATATACACATGAAGAACTGTCTTAAATGTCCCCCTTAGGGCTTATAACGCTAAAAATCTGGTTTCGATACGAAACACAAAAAAGGCGCAATGTTTTATCGATTGGCTGATTTTCATTACGAAATTAATTCATTTAAAATTACTGAAAAATTATAACTCATTACAATATAAATTCGTATTAAAAATCAGTTTTGTTTAGTTTGCGTATGCAGACATGATAAAAAAAAAAACAAGCTTAAGAGTACACTATTAGTTTCATTTTGTTTGTTGAATTTTGCCCCAAGCTACTCGAGATTAACCCGTCCCTGATTTTAAAGTGATAAACGAAAGGGGAGGCAGCTGACCAATACCACCCACCGCCAATTCTTGGGTTACTATTTGTCAACGAATAGTGGGATTGACAGTCCCATATAACTCCCAAATGGCTGAAAGGATAAGCATGTTTGGTGACATGTTTCGAACTCAGCGACCCGCAGATTGCGTGTCGAATGCTCCTGACCACCAGGCCATACCGGGAAAAAAGGAACCAAGGTTTCTTTTGAAGTTAACAAGGTGGTTTCGAGACAGTTCTCTCTTGATTCTCGAAGTATACCTTTCTCTATAGCTTATGATGAGAAGAAGCAAGATGACAATATCAAAAATAGGCTGGGATCTATAAATCCAATGCCATGGCTGGGGTCAGTGTAACTCACGAACTAGTTATTGACGATCTTTGAATACTCTCTAAAACTCTCTTGATTTCTGAAACTTTGCACATTACTCGAACTATTTCTCAAAATCTTCTAAAGCCGATATTTTGTTAGCATAGATATAAGGTTCAGATTCGTAGAGTGAGTATATTATATTTCTTATCACCAAAAGATCTGTGTGAATCATTATATTCTTGTTGCCTTTGGCCTCAGGAAAAAACAGTTAAAAAAAACTCTTTACTTAAATGCAGTGTTTTTGTTGTTGCTGTACAATGAATACTTTATACCAGAAATGTAACACACCTTGAAAATAATAAGCAGGCGAGAGTTTTACATCAATAATATTATTTAGTTTATACAAAGTGTTGGGTATGTTATATTAAAAAGATTTTACATATGGAAATCAACATGTGACGTGAAAAACCACAACCGATATAAAGTCGCAGTGGAACAAATGTGTGAGAACTACATTTTGATACTGTTTGGCATTTTATAGACAGTGTGATGCCATTGAAATCTAATCACTTTAGGGTAGGGTATGTAATATCTATATACTCATACCATAAAGGTGCGTTTAGAGTGGGAATTAAGAATTTGCAAAATGGAGCTATCTCTTGTAGTTAGTGGCATTGTAAAACAAATGAGCATGGATCAATTTGGGTACCAGGATCATCCAGAGAGAGACTTGCAACAAATCCTACCCCAGTCGTAGTAAGCAGTGTGGCATTTGGGGATCCATGAACATAAAGGTCTATGGCAAAAGTCATCCGCGTGTTACAGGCAACATTATGCAACATAATTAAGAAGGATCTTTTTCTGGAAAAGCAAGACAAGTCGTGTGTACACAATTTAGTTCCATGACATATTCGTTCAACTGTTGAATATCTCAAGCAGCTAACAAATGAAACGGGTATTCATGCTATTCCATACGACGACGTACTTATAAATTTCTGTGCAATCGGACTTTTGAAACGGGCGCTAGAAACTATCGTCTTTTTACACTAGATGAATTTGGAAAGCAAGAAGAGAGTAGTGGTGTGCTTTGGGCATTGTAGTTTTACAACGGAGCTTTTTACACTGCGAGACTATTATCAAGGTGCAGAGTCATCAGATGGAGCATGACAGCTTGCGGAGACATGAGCCATAATATCGTGTTCAGGTTCCAAAATTAAGGCACTCAATTTGCAATCTGGGGATCGCGGGATCAAATCCCATCATCATTCCACTATTCGTTGGTAAAAAAATAGCCAAAGAGTTGCCGGTTGCCATTCTTCAGGTCGGCAGTTTTAAATTAGGGACAGCGGCAGATAGCTCTAGTACCTTTGCCATAAACAAAACCAAAACTGCTTTAATATAACGTACTCCACCTCGTTAATACGATGGTATGTTACAGAAGAATTCGAGGTTTTTGTTTTTTTTACTAGTTATATATGCAATATCAATTGGGAGATTTTTTTAGCTCGTGGTTTCGTCTCTATACTTACTTGGTAAGGTAGAAAAGTTTGCCAATCTAAAGAAAAACCTGTAAAAAAAGAGAAAATATTTTCTAAAGAATGTTTTTGAGAACACTCGATTTTCTTAGTGTAACCTGAAAAAATTAAGTTTAGCAGAGAAATAGAATATTAAATGGATAATTGTGAAATCAAATGGCATTAACCAGTTTTCTATATGAGTTAATTTTAAGTTGATTCGATATTTAAGTTTAGTGCATAGATTTCACAAAATTATATGTTACAAATTTATTGCTAACGTATCATTTAAAAACTGTAAAAACGTTAAATAGTTTAGAAATCTGGATAAAATCTGATTCATTGTACCAAATTTGATAAAAATCTATGAAATTGTGCTTGATAAATCACAAACACGCACATACTGACAGTCCAACGAAAGCCAACTGTACACTAAACTCGTAATTTTTGTCCTATTTTTTCTATCATTTGTAGGAAGCAAAGAGGGCCACCTCAAATACGTCAAACGAATTTCACTATTTTCCCATATAGAAAAGATTATTTAATAAGCAAAAGAAGTTGTAACTAATAAATCCACAATACATTTATCATTCAAATTTTGTTCACGATATTCGTTTAGTTTCTTAGTGTCGATAAGCAGCGTGAGGGCGGAGTGATATGGTTCCTGTTGAAGTAGTAGCTGCAGGTGCACTTTTCGAACTTTACACGGTTTATCAGTCAAGCAGAAACAAAAAACAAGGACATATTTTATGCTCCAGTAAGCAAAAAGAGATACATGCAATATTTTAAGAGGAGATTTGTAAGTTTCCACGTAAATTTGTTTCTTTGCATTTGTTAGTAATCTTGGGGACAACGCATCTATTGACTTTATTACCAAAATAATATAGTTTTTGTTCAAAAAAAATGTATAAAGTTTTGTTGGCCAATTTTATAAAGTAAAACGATGCTAGAGAATAATAAAACGTAGAGACATAACAAAGACAAGCACCTATAATAGAGAGAGAGAGAGAGCAAGTGACATATTTACTCTTGCGAATCAAACTTGATCGCTTAGATGTATTGAATATATGCAGAAATAAGGTTATACAAGTATCTCGTGTTATTTATACAATTCAACAGGAACGTACATATATATTTTTTCAAAACTATTTGAGTATGTAAGCATGCTTCCAGTTGATCAAGTTTAATGTGTTCTGAAGGCTAAAAAGTTAATTTATGTATATTTCTTATGTGCTCGGTCTAACTTTTGCTATACAACTGCTTTATCTAAGGAAGAAGTAAAAACAACAATATATTTTTATGTGAAACATTCATCTTTATATTAAAATAACGATGCTTATATTTATCAAATCTAACATTGTGATATGAGTGTTTTTTATTTCCAAGACACTTTAGTTCATGTCTATATACACAAAATTTGTATGTTGTTTTTTAAGGACGCCACCTGTATATATTGTCATCGATTTTATTGTTTTAATGCTGACGCACCCTTGAGTTAATGTTTTATTATGAAACGGTTTATTTCGTATGTTTAAACAATGTATTGAAATTCGTTTGACCGTTTAAATGGACACCTTATAAAAATGTATTTATAAATCTATCTTACAAACATTACTGTACTACATAGAATGATTTGAATGACGTTATTGGAATTGTTACTTAGGTTCTCGCTATGACACTTGTCTGCCCTGTGTAATTATATTCAATTTATCAATCATGACATGTGATTACCTCTCATGTGATTACCTTTTATAGTACCATTTCCGTTTTTAAAAACGACGTTTTGTTCTCCACACTTATAACAATTGTTATCTTTTCTTCCCCAATTATTCACTTATCTCGTCTTTGGGTGCGTATGTACATTACACCAAGTAAAAGTAACCAGGTCCTTTTGAATATTGTGTAATTGGTTTAGTCTTCAGATCTGTAATGTTCTTAATAACACGACCACTTATATCCAAAAGCATGAGAATGTAACTGTTTTATTTTAGTCCGTCTCTCCCTACTGTCAATGTTTAATTCACTTATTGAGAGCTTTCGAGTTTTAGTAGCTGTCTACATATTATCGTGTTCAACTTATTTTTCTTATTGAATTAAATAATAATAACTCAGATTATCTCAACTTTTATTTAGTATATTTAAGATTTTTGTTTTATATTAGAATGTCTTACTTGCTTTGTTTTCTATACAATTACGAAATTAATAAGTTTACGAATGATTTCGCTTGTTAGTATACTAATCAGAATTTTATACACTTTAATCACATGCAACTATTTTTTATGAAACTTTTGTAATGTAAGATAATCCATTTCTACAAAATAATTTTCACAATTATCGAAGTAGAAATACATTAAAAATTATATTTACTACTCAATATATCAAAATTCAGAACCTCTGTAAATTAAATTTCTTTTGGTTAGATAATTTTATACTGCAGTTTTCAACAGTTGCTTGAATTTCTGAAACAACAACCAGATTCTTATTCAATAACAAATCATTTTATACTGGCGAAGCGTGATCTGTAAAGAAATATGTGTAGAATATCAGTCTTATTGTGACGTAAGGTCATACAAACTAAACACGCTTCGCCAGATTTGAATGAAATCCACTAAACTATTCTCGGTCTGTCGAAAAGAATGAAAACAAAAAGAAAATTCTTAAATTCGTTTAAGAATTGAGCACTATTATTATTTTGTTTTAAACACATTATTAAGTACAAAGTTCAATATTTGAATTATTTTAAGTTTAAGTGATCTCTCACTAAATTTCATTTTATTTCAGAAAATAATTCCCATTATTGTTTGTTTGTTTGTTTTGAATTTCGCGCAAAGCTGCACGAGGGCTATCTGCGCTAGCCGTCCCTAATTTAGCAGTGTAAGACTAG
>NW_013667548.1:137382-144454 GCF_000517525.1 Limulus polyphemus
GAAAGGACGAGCATGTTTGGTGTGACGGGGATTCGAACCCGCGACCCACAGATTGCGAGTCGACCACCCTAACCACCTGGCCATGCCGGGCCAATTCCCATTATAATGCTGCTTTTTGTGTTGGGGCAAGATTTCTTCAAATCGGGCTGGACCTGGCCTAATCTTTAGCATGCCGACTGCTTATCATAAGATCCATTGTTCGAGCTTATGATATAACACTTTCAGCTGTTAGTGCGATATAAAGAAGAAACATTTAATTCCGCCATTCACCTAAGAGTAGTCGTGTAGGCGGCGAGTGCAGTTAACTGGTTTCCCTCGACTGGGTCAACAGTTTAAAAGTAGTGACAGCTATTTCTGAACTTTGAAGTCTCTGACTTGGCCACTTAGCCCATGTATCGCATAAGATGTTGTTTAGATTGAAAATGCAACATATCAGATCTCTGACGTCTTAGTAAGTTTTAAAAGCTTGTTTTCTTATCAAGTTTCGAGCTGTTTTTTTTTCTTTTGCTAAATATAGTTTTCATGATTTTACGCACGAGTAATGAAAATAGTTATTAGAAAATTACTTTCATCATTAATAGATATACAATTATTTCAATATAACTGCACAAATGTTATTTTAAACGCAGAGCAAGTCGACATTGTACATTGACATTTTATTCACCTTCGGTTGTTGTTGGTTGTCAAACACAAAGCTACACAAAGGGCTATCTGTGCTCTTCCACCACAGGTATCGAAACCCGGTTTCTTGGTGCCGTGCCACTGGGGGCTTCACCGTCGGATAACGATTTGTATAATATAAGGAATACTCTTTTCTTTATACGGTTAAGAATAAAGAACAGAATTATTAAGAATGGTGTGGGTGTAGCATTTTGGGTCTGGCATGACCTACCTAGTGGTTAGGACGCTCAACTCGGGATCTGCAGGGCGAAGGTTCGCATCCCCGTCACACCGAACATGTTCGCCCTTTTAGCCGTGAAGGTGTTATAAGAGGATGATCAATCCCCCTATTTGTTGTTAAAAGAGTAGACCAAGGGTTGGCGATGGGTGGTGTTGACTAGTTGCCTTCCTTGTAGTATATCACCACTAAATTATGGACAGCTAGCGCAGATAGCTCTCAAGATGCTTGCGAAATTCAAAACAAACCAAACTGTAGAATTTTGACTCCAACGATGTGATGTTGGAAACCAGTTTTTTCTTTTTCTGCTGCACTGGCATATTTTGCGAAATCTTAAACTTTTCTTCACGTTCCTGCTCTTTTGTTTGTTTTTGTAAATTTACACAATTTGTTGAATAAGTTTGCTCATAAACATTACAAGTCTAAATGCTGTTATCCAATTAAATTACAAATATGTAATATATCACAATGATCGCATAAATGTCATCGGATATACGAATACACTTGTCCACTTAAACACAAAACCTTCTATATATATATAATAAAATATCTAGTTAATTGCCGATTTTATGTAAGTCGTAAGAACATATAAATGACAAAATTCTTATAAATAAAATGTATATAATTTTTCTGATGACTCTACAATCCATTTCCAGTACCAATAAACCCATCATAATATTAATTAAAATTATGTACAATAATCATATGTGTGTGTGACGCGAATAAAAATGAAAGTAAGGCAAATTTTTAACTCGGAAATCCACATAAAGACGTACATTAAGATCCAATAATTATACTTTGTAAAAAATAAAATGGAAATAGACAAAATAAAGAGCTTCTACTATTTATTTATTTATCTTGTGTTATATGTTACAGAAAAATTTGATATTTTCCGCTTATAGATATTAAATGTCTTAGTTGCATCTTCAGTAACAGAAATATGCAGGCTGCGAAAAACACGTACTGACACGTCTTTAGTTTGTTTTCTGTGTCGCCTTCTTGATGTAAGAGAACGTGAAACTTTCCCCTCCACCCCTTAGGTCGTCTCGTGTATCAATAAACTAACAGGAAGGAAGTGACCATTCCAGACTGGCGCCTTTGTGTTTGTTGACTGGACGAATACACCAGGTGACCAGGAGATTAGAGAATTCGATCCAGCTGTTTGACCCCATGAGTGGTGCCAACATTAAGGTGAAAAAGTAAGCATTACATATATGCATCTTTCAATATTTAAGAGGCGTCATGCCTCCCCTCCCCGATTGACAAAGTTGGTTACACTATCGGACAATGATAGGCAGTACTCTATGCAGAGTATATGTAGTGCACCTTGTGTTGTATGCGAGCTCTGGAGGTCGAAAACACAAGACATACTTTTTGAAGAGACGGTTAAAACGAGTGAGGAAACAAGACTAAGAGGAATGGATGCATCAACAAATGGTAAGATTAACCGAATCGTATAAAAACCTTAGTACAAAAATTGGGTGTATTTTTTTTGTTACTTGTTGAGTTGTTAAAGAACGAGTTCAGGTGGTTTTAACAATAAGTTGCTTTTCTTCTATTTTTTATATGTTTTTTTTTTTCTGATTTATCATGGTATAAACTGAATTATGATTTTTATCATTAATTTCTTTACTTCATATAAAACCATTTTGGTACTGTAGGTTGACTAATGTACTGGTCAATACTATTAGTATTATATAAAAAGTAAAACATTATATTAATTAGGCTTCGCGTTTTGACTATGCGGAGACGTACCATTGGAGATTCTGCTTTGTCTAAATTATTTTTTTGAATAAATGTTTTATCCTTGTTGGATAAATTCTGGAAAGGGCTAACATATGACATTTAATTAAAGATAATGTAATACTGTCTTTCCTTAATTTTAACTTTTTTATTTTTATAATTCGTAAAAATCACTTTGTCTGTTGCGGATTTAATAAGGAAGAGATAAAACAAATGTTGTTTTGAAGTATTTCGTAAGTGGGAGAAAGCTTACTTAAAAATTCATCTTACTATAATGGACGTAGCTTGTTTGTCAGTATCTATGTATGTAACTAAAACTCCTTCGCGATCTATTGAATGGCACCACAAACACAAATCCATAACCAAAATCCACATTCTGGGTTTTCAAGATTCAGACAATTAGAAAAATAACTTGATATGTGCAACAACCATTTCTTTATAATAGAACACAATTTTAAATAAAAGTACTCTCCTCTCTTTTGACTTTTTAAATGAATGTAATAACTTAAAATTAATACCAAACTTCCTATAACTTTAAAATTTATAATCGAAAATTGAAACAAAATAGTTTGTACAATAGTTAAAGCGCAATAAGATTTTTTATGTAAAGAGATTGAACTTAAAAAGAAGGAAAACAAAATTTATTTAAAAAATGAACTAAGAAATATAATATCTTTATGCATATCCGATATAGAAAAGTATAATAATCATATTTGAAAAGAAACGAGACTTGGTCATTTGAAAAAAACAAACAAACAATAATTTGAAAAGGAAAGAATATATGGTTAAAACATTATTTGAAGAAGTGGACAGTGTGATTTTCAACTACTCTGAGTTGATTGGTTGGAGTTTAGAGGTACTCTGAGTTGAATCAGACTGAAAAGCAAATATTATCGAAGGGTTTAATGTTTGATATGTTGCAAAAACAATCCAATTTTATGAATGTTTTTAAATTTTGAAAAATTATTTAGGTTATTGAAAAACGACTATATCTATGAGAGTGTGCTAGAAGAACCTTTGATAGCATAGTCAATAAAATTTCTGGTATAGCGATAACTGATTTTCATGCATGCAGAAGAGAATTAAATATTTCCAAAGAAGAATTAAAAACCCTTAAACAAAAAATTGGTGGTTATGAAAACAAACAAAAGTTGGTTGGTTGTCGTTTATTGGCGCAAAGCAACAGGGCTATCTACAAACAAAGGTAATGGAATTGTTCTCCTTAATAAGAGGGATTAATGTTAATAGGTTGTTAGATGTTTTGTTTGAAGACAAAAAATTTAAGAAATTAAAGTTTGATTCTACCAAGAAAAGGGAGAGAGAGAGAGAGAGAGCAATTACAAAGGTATATTTTATAATTGAGAAAAAAGAATGTGATGGACAATAAAACGTATAAAGACATTAGACCCTTTGATACTCATTGTGATATTTTGTATGGTTTAACTAATGCCAATAGTTTCTAACATTGGTACATATAACCTTAGACTTGCTGATTTCGTGAATAATTTCCTGGTAGAATATACTAAAGGTGAATACACGGTAAAAAATAATTTTGAAATATCTGAAGAATTAACAAAATTATGATTCTATGAAGACATTTGTTTTGCTAGCTTTGACATTGTTTCTTTGCATGGCAACACTCCTCTAAATGGTGTTATTCAGTTAACGGTGGACAGTGTTTTTGAAAATGACGCAGTAATTCAGGGATTGATGAAATCGGTGTTTACAAAATGTTAGAATATGCCACTAAAAAGCCATATTTCGTTTTTAATAGTTCCAACAATGATTAAGTTGATGGTGTAGCTGTGGGACCTAATTTAGCACCGAGCTTGGCTAATCTTTTTTCTTTTTTATTATTATTACGAAAGACAATGGCTAAATAATTGTCCTAACATCTTTAAACCAATTAATCATAATCGATATGTGGATTATAAGCTTGGCATTTTTAGGAAAAAAAGAGCACGAAAAACATTTTTTAGGCTATCTGAATAACCAGCTCCCTTGTATAAGATTTACTATTGAGGAAGAAAATGATTCAAGATTACCATTTCCAGACTTAGAAATTAATAATCGTGGCAAATATCTGGATGTAGGCATTTATCATAAACCAACATATACAGTCATGTAAGTAACTTTACATCTAATAGCTACAAAATAAATTTAACTATTACTTTAGTGCACAGAGATTATCACATGGTAAATAACTTTTATTATTTTCAACAAGTATTAGATAAAATCACAAGTGATAATAGGTAATAGGTATCATTTGTTTGCAAATAAAGGATTGTATATAAATAAACATAGATGTACACTTGATGTTTAGAGGAAACATTGCTGAAGAATAGAAAGCTGACTTTCTGCAGTCTCTTTCTGTTTTATTTACGTACTTGCATTTAGCAGGTGTAAACGAAATGTTTATTTTATTAGTTCCAATTTTATGAATGTTTTTTTAAATTTGGAAAAATCATTGAGGTTATTGAAAAACGACCCTTTCCATGAGGGGAGAAAAAGAACTTTTGATAGCATAGTCAATACAATTTCTGGTATAGCGA
This sequence comes from Limulus polyphemus, assembly GCF_000517525.1. Taxonomy (NCBI): domain Eukaryota; kingdom Metazoa; phylum Arthropoda; class Merostomata; order Xiphosura; family Limulidae; genus Limulus; species Limulus polyphemus. Next base: position 142,576 of record NW_013667548.1, read on the forward strand.
TAACTGCTTTTCATGCATATAGAAGGGAATTAAATATTTCTAAAGAAGAATTAAAAGCTCTTAAACAACCAGGGGAAAATATTTGGTGGTTTTGAAATAAACAAAGGTAATGGTTTTAATTACCCAGTTGATACAATTTGACTCGGGTGTGAATGAAGTTTCACTCGATTGCCTTTTCTGGCTTACCAGATACAAAGCGTAGACAACAATATTAAAATAAAAACAAAACAAATTATATTGTTTTGGTAAGAGAAGTTTTATCTTTTACAAATCGCAAATTTCTCTTGCCATATTTTTGGTGAAGTATGGTGTTTCAAAATGACAATTCTCGAGAATGACCACAAAATGAAAAGTTAACGTAGTTTTCCATTGTATGGCATTGGACACAATTATTTGATAAATCTCCATTCTGAGTGACCTAACACCCTAAATATTATACATAAAATGCAAGTTTGATATTTTTATGAATTTACACATAATATACTGAGACTATCGTACAGCACAAACAAGTAGCGAATAAGATAAAGGCTCCTTTCACTTTAATACTGCTTCTACATCGCTTCCTCCCTGTTGTAGATTTTGAGGTCCAAACAGATTCATTTTGTTTGCAATAAACTCTAACATCTGAACCAGTTCATACGATCTCTTCCCCTAAACTATTAGGTTGTCAAGAAATTAATGTCGTGTTTTGGAACACTTTCATTAACCACCCCCCAAAAAACGTACATCATGTATAATAGTTAAAAGAACCGCCTGAACGTCACGTCAGTGTAGCCTATATAATAAGTAAAGTTTAGTATACTCTAATCCTTCCCCCATAACTCGCAAAATAAAAAAAAAAAAAAAAAAAAAAAAAAGATTCTCTAATCCTTTATAGAGATGGCACACGACGAGACACACTTTCGGCATGTAATGCTGTTTGAAGGGAAACAACGCCTCTGTAGCCACAGAGAATATCAAAGAAGTTTGTGGAAATGTTTTGAACGTTCGTAAGTGTCAAGATGGTTCAGCAAATTTCGTTCAGGTGACTTTAACTTTAAAAACTGTGATGGCAGAAGCCGACATGTTTGAATTGATATTGATGCTCTGAAGACGCTTGTTGAGTCTAACCTCGTGAAGTGGCCCTGAAATTGCATATCTCTCATGAAACAATACGTAAACATCTAAGAAATATGGGAAAATTCCATAAAAAAAAAAAGGTGTTTGGGTGCCTCACGAACTCTCCGATAATCATCTTTCCAACGTGTGAACGTTGCTCCATCTCATCTCAACCATTTTTGGACAGAATTGTCAACAGTGATGACAAAATGGAGTCTATGCGAATATTAAACGCTATACTCGCTGTGTTAGTGGGACAGTGTTAAAATTTAATACTACAATTACGTAAGCTCCTTACGATTTATTGTAGGTAGTACACTATTACAATAATGTATAATAAATTAATAATATTTGATAACATGTAAAGTTTGTGGGAATGACTTGTGTATACTTTATAAAAATTGAGATTTCATTATCCATAACTTCTGGTTGGTTGGTTGGTGTTTTATGGCGCAAAGCAGCTAGGCTATCTGCGCCAAACGACCGGTAAAAGCAATGAAAGTAGATTAAAGTAAAATGTAAAAAAACATCGAGTTAAAATCAATACATGTCGGTAAAAGATTTATATAGAATTAAAAATACCTATAATGTGTAAAAAATTAAAAATACAATCTAATCGGACAGTGTCACCATTACCAATGACACTGTCCAGCGTCAGGGGTAAACTTTTAGAAAAAATGTGTCTAAAATGGTGCCGCCGCTCACGGTCGTAACGACAGCACGACAGTAAAACGTGGGCTATTGTGACTTGAATGTCACAATGGCTACACATCGGTGGGTC
>NW_013667548.1:144625-150449 GCF_000517525.1 Limulus polyphemus
CTACTAAGATGTCTCCAGAACGTAGCTTCTTAACTGACTTTGGAGAGCCAGCAAGCCCCTCTAAGCCCTTCTGAATAAAAAGAAAAGGAGACATTTGCCCTAAAGATTTATCTGATAGTGAATGCATGATTAAAAAGCGAGGTACAGGTGTACTGTGTTATGGAGACTGCTGTTCAGAGTCTTCTAGGCGTGGTCGTTTACCAATAAGCAGATTTAATTTTTTTATATTTGGAATGGGGGGGGGATCCATAATTAAAGAGAGAGAGATTCAGTGCCCACTGACCCCACCCGCCATGGAGTCCTACGAGGGGGGCGCACTACAATGTCAAACAAGGACACTGCAGCAACGCCAGGGTTTCGTGAGCACTATACCCAAACACCAGTATCAGACACGATGTCCACAACACCCGTTGAGAACGCCCAACACTGGTACTCAGTTGACCCTAGCCCCAAGGCCACCCGTCTACAGGAATTTAAGGCCATAGTGGTGTGTTGCAGTACCCCAGACACCACTCAACCACCAGGATCCTCTTCTCCCCTTCACGGGTCGCCACGCACGGAAAACACGTGGGTGGATGTTTAGATCCCAGGGAAAGTAACTGAAAATACAGAACCTTCCCTGGGAGGTCCCCTCACCACGTACAGGAATCCACGTTGAGGGGCCATAACTTCTGATCAAAAGTAATATAACTTGAGTAATTTCATTTAAAAATAGAAGTACATAATGTCGTAGATCAGCACACAAAGAAACTACAATCTATAATGATTAGAAAGCAGTAAATCATCAGTTGTGTATCCTTGCTATTAACAATGTTTTTAGTCATAAATCTAATAATAACTCGCGAACATTTGGCCAGATTAGATTTAGTTTAGCCCTAAATCCATAATTATACTAAACTAACAATGCAAACTAATGATCACAAGTGTATAAATTAACAGTAATAACAGTTGATAATAATAACAGCATTCGAAATTATTTAAAAAACTATAAAAATAATATTAATGAAGATGTATAACACATGTTTTTATTCTAGAAAACGTTAAAATATTCTGGTTAGGCTGACACATATAACACTTCTAGAATAACAAAATTATGGTGCAGGAGATCTTGTTCGACCTCTAAATAGGTCATTTGTGGTAATGACTGATATTTACAAACAACACGAAACACTAAAGCACATATTTTACTGTACACAAGTTACATTCCAAAACTACACTGACCTCTGGAAATTTTAATTTCTAGAGTCAAACGATAAACACCAAAAGAAAAGTTGTAAATAAAATTAATCATAAAGGCATAAATGGAACAGTTCTGAACCTTTATGTACTATTGAATGTACATCTTAATATATCATATAGAGTTCAAGCTGACTATAACGTCTTTTGTAAAAACAGTTTCTGGGGTTATTGAATTAATGAGCTAAGTGAGATGGATGAAGGGTTTATAACCCGACAAGTTGAGGTACCCCTCCTTTGTCCGGGTTATGAACTAAAAAAAAATGTGGGGGGAGGATGCTATGATAAATAACACACAAATGCTAATTTTCATACAATTTATTTATAACATAACATATTATTACATTATTCATTAATAAATCACCAAAAGTTTTCTATAAGCTTTAAGAATATATATACTTAAAACACGGTATACACCGTGGCGATGGTCTGGGTGAGTTTGTAGGAAGAGATAACGACCAAAGTAGTAGCGGTAGTTGTGCTTTCTATTACCCGCTTTCAACACCAGCTCCTAATGACCTTCCACGGTGTTTCATGTGATTAATTAATTGACGGTCATTGGCCGCAGAAGTGTCTTATGGGCCAAAGATGAAAGGTTACGAGTCAAAGTAGGAAGTGGATATAACTCAAGAAACGGCTCTTCATATCAGCCTTATTGTGGCTGTTGGAGCAGAAACTTCAGCTGAGTTTATGTATTATTGTAATAGTGGCGGCCATTTTTTTTATTGCATTCCTCACTAGAGAGTGCTAACACACTGTCTGAGATGTATAAGACGTTTGTATGTTGTGCTATAGAAAATTTAACTTTATAACGTTTTAAATATTTTTATTAAAAGAAAGTGTTTGTACTTATAACTTTTTTACTCATGCTGTACAGCGGATAGATCCAGGATTTATGAAAGGGGATGGTCACAATACACCTCTAGGGGTCTCCGGGGATGGCCTCACGTAAAATTTGTCATAACAGACATAAAATGGTGACATTTGGTGCAGTTTATCCTTTTCTTACATAATAGAATCTTATTAGAGAATTGGGCTTGAGAAATTGTTGTCTTGTTTCGGGTTTTAATATTTTTGACGCACCCAGAAGAGGAAGTCATGACCTCAAGGACTCTCACCCGGATCTGTCTCTGCGTTATAAACAACTTATTACAGTTAAACATTTTCTAGCAATTATACACTCCAAACTGAGTCGGGGTTTTATGAGTTGTCATTGCTTTCATAAAGAGAAGTTCGAAGCTCTTGGGGACACATTTATTGTTGCATGAAACAAATGAACCAACAAGAAAACTAAAAAAACAACAACATTCATTTGTTTAATCTTGGAAACATTGTTTTACTCTAAAGATTAAATGTTTTATGATAAACAAAATCTATACTTGTCGTAGATTAAAACTTTGGGTATAGTACGTCTCTGTTATAACTCGTTTATAGCACTTTTAGGGATTGAAATTTTGGTAATGTAATTCTTTGATTTTGGCCATGATAAAGGATATTTGTAATCACGCTGTCTGTTACGTAACGGCCTCATTAGTAAGGAGTTTTACATCCAGTGATTTTAAATCAGAGCATGATGTTCGTGACTCTAAAAGAAATTAAATGAATATATGGTAGAGTGTGTGTAGTAAATTTGTTTTAATCTACTGGTTTGTGAAAGGCTCTATTATGTTCAGTAAATCATAATGAATAGTGATAAGCAATAAGCGTAAAGCAACAATAATCAAACTAAACCTCCATCTGTTCGCGCACACACACACGCTATATATATAAATCAGTATATCTAATACTATGAAATACATTAATTGTCCATAGGTAATTGAAATCAACACTATAAAACAGTAATGAACCTAATACAAGACAAAAACAGCATTATAATGAGACAAAAATTCAAGATAATTCTTCCATTACCATTCCTTGTTGTTATTCTAAGTCATGATGGATAATGTCTGTGGGATTTTCCATGTATCAGACAAGATCCCTACTTCAATGTAAAACTCGTCAACAGCTAAGGAGAATCAGTTAAGGGTTGGGAGTTGAGTGCATCTTGAACCCACAACGTATCAACTCCTACTGCCTTTTGCTGTCTGCAGCCAGTTATTGGGAAGGCAGTTGCCCTTAATATTTATATTAAACCACCCTAAAATTCTATAATGTAAACCTCCCAACCTCCACCCTTTTGTTTAATATTACAAGATATAAAAAGCAAAATATATTCTTATAGTAGAAATATACCACCCTATATTTCTACAAAACTCCCAACCTCTGCCCTTTTATCTTGACAAAAGTATATATATATATGACAGAAAGAGGAACGGAGCAGTATTTGGATGTATATATGTATATATTTGGATGTATAATAATTCACAGGAATATTAACACAGCATTATGTATTTATATATTTTTAACATCAGTTTTTATTATTATTATTTTTACTTGAATTAACTTTATTATCATTCAAACGATCGGTCGAATCGGCAAGCTTGTCTTCTTCTTCCCGGAGTGGGGTAAAACAACCACAGCGTCAACGGGAGAAAGCCACATAAGTAATTCTAAGAACTTATGAGTGAAAGCAAAGAAGAATATGAAATAATATGCCAACCACACTATATTTTACATATCTAATGCCGACGAGACCTTGCGTCAAATACCAGGGCTCATCAAGCCGGGCCTTATAGATCATAAGGAAGGTAGCTAGTCAAAAGTACCCTCTGCTAACCCCTGTCTTCTCTTGTCTAACTGAATAATGTGACTTGACTGTCAGTTATAGTGTATCTACGTCTCCAAAGTGCAGAGTGTGTTCTTACTGCAAGGGGGTCGTGAACCATAAATCATCGGATTAACAGTCTGAGTATGCTATTCACTAGACTACAATAAACTGAATGATAAGATTCCTTATGACAGTTGCGAATATTCAGTAAATGTTTTCCGGGGTTGATATTTTTACTTAATTGGGTTTGCTCTAAAAAAAAAAAAGCACATAAATTGGAATCATTTTATAATATTTGTAACTTGAGTTAATTTCAATATATATTTTTTCTTTTTACTCAATCTGAGATAGTATCTATCTACCTGTACTCATTACAAACATATTTGCAAATTGTTGACTGTTCAGAAACGAGTAGCCCCTCCTGGATCATCTACGATGAGACAGGGTTCCTTAGGATAACATTTACTCCAATAAATTTATAATTTCGAACCTGATGAATAAGGAATTGAGGAAAAGCGTATTGCAATTTTATAATCTTGAAAATAAATTGTTACTTCTCTGTTGCGGATTCCCACTTCGGGCAAATAAAACTGTTGAGTGAGTAGTAATTAAACGCCGCTAGAGTCACAGTCATTGGAGTTTATTTTGATTTTTTCTTCCCCAACTAGATGGTTATGTCTGAAAATATATGCTGTTTTCTAACTTTAACTTTCGCGTTTCATGTTGATTGCTTATATGAATAGGAAATTAGAAATAGCATTTTCACTAAATGGGACCTTATGCGTACGGGAACTAAACATCCCGTATAGTGACTCAATATTCAGGTGTAGCCATCCCCAATTTCGAAGTACTTGCGAGAGGAAAGGAAAGAAGCTTTTGTCTCCAAAAGGGCTTTGTTCGGTTCTTTGAACCGAATAACGATTTCAATGCTACTTTTATATCGCGACCACAGCTGAAAGTGCAGCGATCAGCGGCATCATGTTTTTTTCGAATCCCAGAACCCGCGATCTGCAGCCCAACAAGTTAGGTAGGTACTCGGCTACGCCAGTCCCACAAGTATGAAAATTCAGTTCTTGTCTTAATGCTTGCGACTTTGACCAAAGCATTATAACTTCTTTGTTAGCATTATATTTTGTTCACGAAGTTCTGATTCGAAACGGAAAACATTCCATCTGCTATTGCTCATGAGGATAAACAAATCCAGAAATCACCAAAAAATGTCGACTTTAAAAGTCATAGACCAGATAATAATAATTGCTACCGTTATAAGAAACTTTTGTTGTGTGTTCTTTCACCCACATGTCTTTGTTTCCATGAGACCTGATGATAAAAATTTGTAAGAAATTTTAACTAATTGACTATTACAGTTAAACGTTTTATGCTTACCAGTAATTCGAAGAAGAATACATGAAGAATGAAGTACAATTACTGGTTGAATGGTAACGCTTACTATATGTAAATTTTAATCATCAGATAACTGTATTTTAACAAAAGTTATATAACCGAATGATCCACTTTTTAATATATGTTTTAACTGATGCATGCATGAATGTATAATAAAATATTCGTATTTGATTAACTAAATGCCTATTTCTACTTTAGACTCCGGTTTGTAACAAAACTATTTGTTTTAATAATTAAGGGATTTTTGATAATTGCTAATAATCAGTTTATAAACTCTTCTCAGCAAGAAACTTGATGATTTAAACCGAAAAAACAACAACAAAGTTTGCGTGCTTACAGGGAAATATTTTAATATGAATTAGTACTGGCACTGCGTATGTCTACATGGAGTACTCTAACATCCCTATAATTATTTCTCTTTCATTGGCCCGGCATGGCCAGGTGGTTAAGGCACTCGACTCGCAATCTGAGGGTCGC
>NW_013667548.1:150893-166710 GCF_000517525.1 Limulus polyphemus
GTAGCTTTGCGCGAAATTCAAAAACAAACAAACAATTCTCTTTCATTCTATCTCTCCTGTAGGGGTTTGAATTTTTTTATGAAATATTAACGCTAAACGTCTCCCAAGGTCAGTAATTTTTGGTATTTCTCCCCTTTTAAATTTGCATATAGGTTTCTATCCCTAGGATTTTATTTCTAGATCTAAAAAAAACGCACTTTTTAAATGGACTGCGGAGGTCACATATGTAAATATCACTGAAGAAAACTTTGTCACTACAAAAACAAAGAACGACCCAAAAATTGGTGACTGTGTGCAACTTTTGAAACTTCATAATAAGCAGTGGAGTATTTTGGATTTCTGTAGAAACAATTAATTTCTTGAGGAACCCTGATTACACCAATAAGTTCTTTTTTTTTTTACCTATCAAGCAAACTCGTTTTACTTAACGTAAGGATGACAAGAAATCACTTGATTCTTGAAGCCTGGAGAAAAGTAAAAGATTAGCACAAAATTTTCACCCATCTCTTATTTTTCAGTAAATTATTAATTCTTGTCTTAAATTCTTGTAAAGTCTTGGCCTACACTACTGCCGATGGGGACTCATTCCATAAGCTAATCACGTTGTTAGAAAAATAAAGTCATCTTAACTAGAGCATATCCCGTCTTTTCCAATTAGTAGCCTTGGGTCCTTTCGTCCTATTATCGTCAGAGTATGGCACAAAGAAATCGGAGGCGTTTCTCCTACGGATCAACAGGATAATCTTGTAAACTTCAATAAGACCCCCCCCCCCCTTTTTGTAGCTGAATATCAGTAATTAGTAGATCAACGGTGATCATAATATATTATCTTGAAATTTCTTCTTTCCTAATTATAAAATAATGTCTTTTTCTAGTTCAAGACTAATAAGTCCAGAAGAAGAAACATGTATTAGGTTATTTATGTACAGGTAGTGCTGTCGTCCAATGGTTCGAAGTTGGTGTAGTCCCTTCTATATAATTACATGTTGAACACGTTTTTCTTGTGTACTCTGTTTGCATATATAGTTACGGATGAGGGTGGTGGGGAAGTGAGAGTAGTGATGGAAGAATATAATTGGGCCAAATTGGTAACCCAAAACTGAAGTGTGTTTCGAGGGGAGGAAGTGGGGGAAGAATAAGTAGTGATTCATATAGTCCAGGTGTAAGTACTTCATAACATTGATCTTGTCGTTTAAGTTCTTGATTTATGATAGACAAGTGTTATAAGCTGTTTTCTATTATTTTTAATAAGCGTTTATAGTTAGAAATACACATTTTTTTTCTGCATATTGTTTCTACATGGAAATTAATTACATTGTTCTGTATTGCTGGAGGTAGTTAAATTTTCAGACTGTAACAGGGTAATAGTTAATATTATCTCAATATTTTTATTGTAAAATAACTCGTATGAAACATTTAATATTGCTCCCTTCCCGTCAAAGTACAGCGTGCAAAAGGCACCATGGTCTCCAATGTTATTGTGGGAGGGTCGCAGCATTTGTATTCTTTCACAAGCCTACGTGCCAAAAAATTGACGAGCAGGTCAAAACCAGGAAGTAACGAGGGTAAAATGTAAATACTGGTAGGATGATATGCCGTTATACTTACAAGGAGAATGCATGGTTATTCTTTAAGTTCAAGCATTATGTCACACTTAAGTATTATCTTATACAATCTTTTGCTGGTCACATAGCAGAGAACTGGCCATTGCATACTAGTATCAAATTTTCTTAATTATCTTAAAGGTAGATAATAATAATAATAATAAAATAACAACAATTTAGTATGCGTACATCAGATTCTGTCAAATGTAGTCTGTAGCCTTTTGACAACAAACTTTCTTTGTAATTAATTGTCATTTTTGTTTACATCTTCGTTTCTTTTGAATAATCCTGTTCTTCATGATGTTGATTTACTTCAAATTAATACTGATACATTAATTTTAGAATATAAATTGGCATCTATTGCAGTTACAACAATTTACACTTGGAATCAGTAGGAAAGAGTTGCAAGGTGGGTGTGTGTGTGTGTGTGTGTGTGTGTGCTTGGCTAGATTAGTGTACTAGTACAATTGATAGTTGCTATATAATTAAATATGTACAAGTGGGGTGCTACAACACCCCCGGTTCCGACGCCTCTGCTTGAAATCATTTTGGGTTATTGAAATTTAGATCTGCTTATGCTGTTAACGTTTTGTATTCTTACAGAATACTACAATGTAAAGAAAGTCTGTAACCTGAATTACTTTAGAAATGGGACATGCAATTATGTATAAAGTTTAGTGAACCAATTGTTTGTGTTATTCACACTCGTTTCTTTTGTAGGTCGTGTATAAACATTGGTTAATTCGTATGCATTGAAATATGTTTGGAATAGATATTAGCTATATTTTTTAGTCTTTTTATATGTTGACTATCCCAGAAAATTATGTTTAATTAGTGAATTTATTTAGTTTTATTTTTCATTGTGTTTTAAGGAGAAAAAATGCGTTTCATTATTAGATTCAATTAAAGTACTGCACGAGAGGCTAGTGATCGCTAATTATTGTTATTATAATTTTTTGCTGTGGATTACAGGTCTGGTACTTCCATCGTCATTTGAAAAGTCTCTCGTTTCATTGAAATATGCAGAATCAACAAAGGCTACATCTCGTGCAGCACCGACTGCCATCGTCCGTTCGTCAAGGACGTCAGACAGGAACGAAAAGTTAGAACGTGAGGCATTATTCCAGATGGCATTGGAAACATGCCCTATGCTTTGGATACGTCCCCAGTCGACCCCTACTGAAGGTGTGACAGCATCTGGAAGCAGTGTAAACAATAAGTATGACTCAGAGCAAAGGGTGAGCAGCATCACTCAGGCTCTTGGCACGAGAAGCATCGCGCCTTTCCTGGGAGGTGGTAATGTGCGCTGTGACCAGTCGAGGAGCAGCAGAGACAGCGTTTCTCTGATATATCGAAGTAGCTCCACGTCCGCGTTGCTCACAGATAGTTCCGACATACACAACGCTGGTGCTGATGGGAGAGAGCATGCGTCACTACTCGAGTTTGAAACACGTAACTATAATTTTTGTCTTCCAAAGCAAACTAACAGTTTGGAGAGCCTTGTGGGTTCGGCGATATCCCCATATAACAAAATGTCTCAGACGATGAAGACTAAATCTCAGCTTGGGACGCTTTTTGAGGAAAATTTTAATGAAGCCTGTGAAAGAAAACTCGCGACGTCGGAGCAGCGTCATTGTGACCTTCAGTTTTCTACTACCGATGGTTCACTTCAGCATCGGTCTGATGAATCGGGTTACGATAGTGACAGCACAAAAAACAGCAGCGAAGAGGTTCCGCTTGAAGAAAAACATGACACATTCAAAGAAAATTATGGACTTTCTCCTTCTCTAAAAACAATACCACAGGTTAACAACAGTCCCGTTCATGTAGAACACTGTGCAGCACATACGAATAGGCCGACAGAAAGTAATCTTCAAAAATTTGCCATGTTTTTACAGAAATTGACCAGTTCGGGGCCAACTGGTCACTTCCACCGTATAGGTCACAAAAGGATAACGAATGATAATGATTTCAAACCATCTTATAAAGGTGAAATTCAAAACTTTTCGTCACAAATGCGAAAACCTTACTCAGAGTTTGTGCAAAACAAAGAAAATCAACAGTGTGATTGGAGCAAAAAGAAACAAAAAGAAAGCAGCAGTTTAACATCACCTATAACCTCTGACTCAGAAACTAAAAAAGATAACTCCAAATTCGAACAATTTAAAGCGTGGACTTTAGATCGCAAGCTACTTAAGAACAAGCGAAAGAAAACACCACAACAGTTTGTATGTGAAGAGAACAGTTCGCAGGCCAGCGATACTGCTAAGAGAAGTAGTCTATTTGTACCTTATTTGAATACAAGTCCTTCGGTAGATGAGATCTATGGAAGTTGTCTTGATTCATCATTTCACCACGAGACTCTTCAAAGGAAAAAAGAACATGTTACCAATGGGGAAACCCCACTTCGTGACCATGTGTGTGGTGATCTGAACTATCAATTAAAATTTAAAAAGTCCAGTCGCTCTGTAGTGTCTTCCCTTAATGATAAGAGGAGAAAACAATGGCTTGAGGATGGGCTTAATGCTAGTGAAAGATTAATATCACAAGAATCTAGTATTGGTTGGTGTCAAGATAGATCGTTTTTTCAACTCGAGGGAGATTCTCAAACTTTTGTTGTGAGGTTAAAGAAAGACAGTCTAAATGAACTGCGAGTTTATATTAGTCCTAAAGAAGAGAATCAGTCGACTAAGAGGTACATTATAGCAAAATTAGAAAACAGCAGCCCAGTACAGAGGTACGTGGATCAATTGTTATTCAGTAAATGACGAATGTTTATATTATTTGGCTTACTTTCAAAGTAGATGTTTTCACAGCTCTTTCTAATTCTAGTTTACAATGTCAGTCCAAACTAAAAATATGTAAGAAAAAGTTCTGTACAGGAGATTTTAGACTGAATTCTGATTCCCAAGAAGAAGCGTTTACATTATAGTTTACTATGTAAACTATTTGTAGATATGTTTTTCGTTGTATTAAAGCATAAAGAAAACGTATTTTAGTATTAAGTATAGCCAGAACGTTCCAGTTATATTTCTGTTACGAAACAACAATTATTGTACGTCATATAAGCTGTTCTTTTTACGTTATTTCATGTTTTCGAACACACCACATAATTTTTCGTCATATTGAAATGGTTAGACATTTCTGTCCTGCACATTCATATCTATCACACAACTTCCATAAATACGTGTAACTTAGTTTATTACACATCACGTTACATTTAATACGTCAAAGTACATTTTGCTGAATAGAATGCATGTACGTAATGTGGACAAAAAAAATGTGAGCAACTACTATTGTTTGTTGAGTTTCGAGCAAAGCTACTCGAGTGCTATCTGCGCTACCCGTCCTAATTTTGAAGTGATAGACTAGAGAGAAGGTAGCTAGTCAACACCACCCAACGCCAACTCTTGAGCTGTTTTTGTCAGACCGAATATTGGAATTTGACGGTTAATGTGCAGAGCATATATATTTTTTTTTGCTTATCTAATTATTTATTCGCAGTAACTCGGATCCACAGTTTGGCATACTATCTATTGGGCCACGCCCGGCCCCAGCAACCATTGTAGTTTTCATTAGTTGGTATAATTTGTGCGATCACGGACAATACAATAATAAAAATATACTTTTAATGAAGATTAATATAAACGGGCAGATATCTTAAGTATATTATGTTATTCAACAATTAGCTACCTCAACGTCCCACAGTTTCAGATGGGCCAACTTAAGAACGACGCTGTTCAAATAATCTTCAGCATTACGAAGTTCAAACTTGTGAATGTCATTCCAAGAATATCTTGGATAATTTTATTAGCCTTATATTTCATATTTCTTTTAGCGCAGTATCACTAAAAATAATAGTTTGGAAAATTCGAATCTCTATTTTATTTTAATTTCAACCTTTAAATAAATATCATCATAACAACTACATAACTATTTAACAAACCGTAGTTTTTACTTGTAACTTTAGAAATCATTTATTCTATATATATTAAAAACGTATGCTCAAAATATTTTATAATATCCTTTTAACAACTTATTCAATAAATATACGGACTGAAACCATAGCAATGGTATCTCGTGGATAACCTACAAAGCAAAGAAGTTAAGCCCGATAATAACACAGGTCTGGGATGGTTTTTATTGTCTTGATATTTTAAATGTTCTACAGTAATTCTTGTGCTCTGAATCTGAAAATTATATCTATTTTTTCTATCACATACGGATTTTTCACAAAACGTCATAACGCAATACACAAAAGAAATACTATAACACATAGTTTTGAGACCAAAAGTCGTAGATATCACTGAAAAAAATCGGAATGAATGAGGATGAACATTCGTTTGACATCAATATTCTTCTCTTTTCTTCAGTTTGTTTGTATTTTTGTTGACAAACATAATGATAAGTAATGTTCATTGTGGTAAACAAAATAATAATTTGATCTAAGTAAAAGTATTTTTTCTTCCCAATTTGCAAAAAAAATCCTTACGTGATAGAAAAAAAAGAAAAAGAATGTTATTTTCGAAGTCTGCGTAGCTGAATTATGAAAAATCCGTCATTAAAACCAAAGCAACTTTTACGAAGTTTAAATTCGCAGGCCTGTGTAATTGGAGGTTCTCAGGCGTGGGCATATATTTCCCGATGAGTTGTAACAGTTAAATCAGAAAGAAAGACTAGACACAGGTTTATAAACAGAACAAACACTTCATGGTAATTTTCACAAATCACAGTACACTGTAATAAAATAAATCATAGTACAAGTGACTCTGTGTGTGGCGTTGGTGTGTGAATAACAAGAACTGAAGAAGACTGTAATAGAAAAACGAAGAGCCCTTGTCAGTGCATGTTGCCCCCCTGTGAACTACTGAGAGGAATTAAGAGAAAAAGCTAAACGGAAGTACATTCCAAGTTAAGTTAAACGTCACATTACTTTCATCTATGTTAAATCGCAGATCTTATTTGGATTTCACAAATGCAGCTTAAAACACATTAAACCGTTAGTTGTGGAGCCAACAATTCAATCTAAAACTGTTCTGTCTCGCTATGAAGTAATGCTAATACAAACACTAATTGGCCAAATGTGACAACAATACTTTAATCCCCTCTCGCTTAAAGCCAGATCACACTACTCGCACAACATTCAAGAAATCAAACCAATTTGCTCTTGCCCTGTGAGTCACTCGCTGTGCAATACTTAAAATTAAACATCACAATACAAAACAATACTAAATGCGTTACAAAGCTCACTCACTCACCTTTTTCACGAGAGGATGGTCTAATAATTTGGATTATTAAAGGCCCTGTAACGAAGAAAACATTTAAAATTTGATGACATATTAAATTAAAAACTCTTTAACTGAGTTCTTAAAAATATTTCAATGAAAAAATGTATCTCCTTCTGAAAAAAATGGTTTAACAAACTATGCTTAGAATATTACATACATAAATTAAAATACTTGATATAAATTCCACTTTAAAGCAAACCCATTAAGAGTGGAAACATTAGACACTATAAGAATTAAAACCCTTTAAAATTTAAACTTTAATTTAGACATATATACATACACTGTTTAGCAGAATGGATTAAGCTAAGCTATGCATAAACGATACAAAATACATGAAAATATTCCTTTCACTAGTTAAAACATTAACATATATAAATAGACCCTCTAACAAATAAAACAATAATTAATGTTAACAAATGGTCATCCAATATTAGAAGCCAAGGCCTTAAACATTGCTGGTGGAATGATGAAGGTTGATGCCCTGGTATCGAGCTTCTTAGAGACTGCTGCCACAGCTGGTTTCACTCTCGTTCACATAGCCAGAGTGGCAGCTGCCACTTTGGGGGTGGTTTTTACTGGCATGTTGGTGGTATGGGAAGAGGAGATGGCCTTCTTCCATTTTCATCGGTATTAGCTTTGGAAAGCTTATACTCAGTACAGGAAAATCTGGACTGTTTCCTGAAGCTTTTCAAGCAATTCACTGGTTAGGATAGCTGGACTTTGGACCTAAAAGTGCAGCATTTGATCTTGAGTTAGGATGGGCCAGCTTTTGATTCCATTGATCAGTTGAGTTAAGAGCAAATCTGGTATATAGTTGTATCTGATGTAATGACATTTTAACCCAGTGGAGAACATAGTGATCCATTGAGCTGAATTTAAGGCTGAAAATGGGACTTCTAAGAGCTTGAGTTGTTATGTAGACATAGTAAGGCATACCTTGTAACAGATTTGGCAGATTGTAAGAACATTCTCATAGATAGTTTATCATGGGCTATCTGTTAAGATGATGAGGCGTGGGAGATCTTTTCGCCCTGATGGAGGGAGTTTCTATGGCAGTGACATTCAAAATCATAACTTTGATTAAGTCACAAGAAAAGAAATCCATAGCTGCAATGACTGTACCATGGACAGACCACCTTTCTGAAGTAAATGCATCATGTCAAGTTTGAGCTTTACCAAAGGCAAACCACAGCCAACACATCCTGGCACTGTGATACAACCCCACCGAATATGAATAAGTCGGCAGGGCTGCTCCGGCCCTAGATGATGCCTCTATTTGAATGTCAATCTATAAAGAAAGATCAAGGCATGTGGTGTGGGTGTTAGCAACTGGGTCACTTTAAACTGCCCATAACTTGTCATGCAGCAAGGTAGGTAAAGTTATCAATTTTCAACAACTGCACACCAGGTGCAGGGTAATTGGCAGCAAACTGTAACTGTTGCCACTTTAGCTATGGAAAATAACAAAGCCATATTTTTCAATGGGAATAACTAACAGAGATATGTTTAGTGAGAAAGAATAGCATTATTGTTTCATGTAACTAATGCTAAGTTTCTCAGTCTGGAAGCTCTAGTAAAAATGATGCCCTTCATCACACTCATCATGTTTGATTGTATTCTGTTGAAATAAATCAAGATCGATTCACATTGTTATAAACTGTTTCAAGTTACTTCCATTCTTCACAACTCAAAGTCAGAATACAGTTTAACTGTGTATAACGTTCTGTCTAGTTATTCTGCAGATCCTACCTGATTTCTCTAAGGAAAATCGGTGCACCTAAGAATATTACATTTGTGATTGAAACTGCTTCTGATCCGGGGGAGGGGCCAAACAACACTCAAACCTCAAGTTGTTTTCAATATAGGTCAAACATAGTCTGAATAAATATGTGAAATCATGTTTAACTTCACAAATAACTTCATATTCATATTTGTATAGTCCACACAAATATTATATGACATAAAATTCTTGTGTAATGACAGAATTGTTCCTGCTAATATTAAAAAAATCCAAAAATAGTTTGAGATATACCAATCAAACACGTTTCTAAATGAAACCTATTCAAAAAAAACAATAATTACACTATGAATGCTGTCCCAAGATGGGTCAGCGGTAAGTTTACAGATTTATAGTGTTAAACTCTGTGTTTCGATTCCCTGTGGTGGACAGAGTGCAGAAAGCCCATTTTGTAGTTTTGTACTAAGAAAAACAACAACAACAACTATGCATTCTTAATTTTGATTGACCAGCTAATTATATTGTGATTACACCTTTTAAGACAGTCCCATAACCTGTGAATACTTCAGTTACCAAAATTGCAATATATTTCTTCACCAACACTATCCAAAATAGTAAGTACACCAGTTTTTTAGTTGATGTGGTGTATACTTCCTAGTAATGCTTTGTCTTTCCTTAAGTAAGAGTCGCATGCTCTTGAATATTTCGGTTCCAAACCAAACTTGAAATATCCTTTCCCTGCACGGATCATGCTCTCTTTTTATCTCAATATAGCTCAAGCCAATCACTGCAGTTTTCACCAAACATAATCCATATAAGTGTTTCAAGCCAAAATTATTTAATTACATAAATAAATTGTACTCCTGTCTATATTTTTAATAAGCTTTTCTGAGTGAAAATAAAGAAGAGTATAATATGTCAACCACACTACATATTCTATATCCAATGCCAATGAGGCCCATTTCCTTTATACCAGGGCTCTTCAGACCAGCTGGAACATAGTAATGATTGAGGTGATATTTATGTTCGTAAATTGTTTGACAACAACTTGTTAAATGTGCAGTGAAAAGCGTTTTGACTACACACAAGTTTCCATTTCCACATCATATAAAAAACAACCTATAATTTGTAGTACTCGATTTTACCACTGAATTGCTCTGTGGCTTCTTTTGCAACTGACTAGCACCAGTTGTTTACTACATATACTTTTTGAAAAGTCTTCTAAGGTAAATTATGGATACCACCGATTAATTTAAACTTATCCAAACTTGAGAAATGTCACGACAGTAGAATAGTCACTGGCGAAGAGAAACAATAATATAATTTTCTGTTATAAATATTCATCCGGATCACATTTCGTATCATCAGTCACAAAGTACATGCATATACTCACAGTTCAGTGTAGTAAGTGTGCAAAGAACAATAGCAAAATAACTTTCATGATCATATCATATCGATCAGCCTCAACTCCTATGTTTATCCTAACAGCACTGCCATCTAGGGGTCATGGGGAAACAACTACATTAGATAAACACGAAAATAATTAACATAAAAATCCAGCAAAATGTTTTTATCAATATATTTTTTTTTGCTGTATTAGAGAACAATCTTCTGACTGCGCTTCAAGAAAACTAGAATATATCAACCAGACCATCAGGCACGATCTCATAGAATTGCACAAAACAAGGCTTATGAAATAAATGCAAGTTTGTTAGTTCAACATAAAGTTTCTATAGGCAAATTGTCACCAACATTCATTACAAAACTTAAGTTCTTGAAACTTAAGGATCACAAAGTCCTTTTCAGCTTAACTGTCAGAATTTCTGTTCTTCATTTACAGTTGAATCCAAGATTTTTCATCCAACAATCGCGGCTGTCTTAGCCTTGTGTGTAGCAGGTCTTACGCTATCAGCTCCACAGAAATTCCGCTACAGCTTAACTAAGTAAATTGTTTGGTTTGTTGCTTGAAGTTTTGGCTCAAAGCAACAAGGCTATTGTGCGCCAAGCAACCATTAAAAAGTCACAAATAAGTAAAACACGATAAAAGTAAAAAAGAAAATAAGCTAAAATTAGATAAATTGAGTGATTATCACAAAACTTCATATTAACATCTCTCTACCAAATATCACTCAGTAGTTCAAAATTTAAGTTATAACTGCTCTAATTGTACAATAATGAAGTGGCTATAACATAATATACAGCATAGATATCCTATTGTGAAACATCACTTGATAGCTCAGAAATTAAGGATTGCTGCTTCCATTCATTCATTGATTATTCAACCGTCTGTCTTAGCTGCTGGTCAAACAGTTAATCCCAGCCGTAATGATCACGACATCTGCATCTCAGCTGATCAACAGAGCGGATGCACTGTTTCTCTTCTGGTGCTTCCTCAGAAACAAACGTATATTTCTTACTAGTGCCTTCCTCCTTGTCAACTGAGATGAGATCATATGACAAAATACTCTTATTAAATTATTAGAAAATTGTTTATCCACCTTTGATTTCTAGATTAACTATTTTCCTAGTAGCTCATCAATGACATAGACGCTTGTTTACATGTTTGATGCATATAAACGTGCCGTGTGATTGCTGTAACTCGTATGCCACTTCATTGAGCTCTAAACAGATAAGTTGTGAGCCAGTCAAGCCAGAAGCGAGTTGTTCTTGCACTGCAGACATGTACCACAACCATACTCTCAAATGGCTCGAACTTTTGTGACACTACCACTTTGTTGTAATGTCTCTTTTGACATAAGACTTCTTTACTCACATGCAGCCAATTAATATATTCCTGTGGACAGCGCAATACTTTTGCATTGGGCAGAGAGTCGTACATCATATATACTTGGAGATGTACTTCTCGTCCAAACATCAGGAAATTTGGAGAACAACCAACTTACTGTTGTTTAGTGTTGTGATATGCTTTCATAAGATATGGTAGGGGTTCATCCCAATCAGCTTGGTCAGAGTTATCAAACGTAGCAAGTATCTTGGCGGCTTTTACTGCCTGTTCTGACAAAACATCAAACTGAGGATAGTGGCATGGTGAAGTGTACTCCTTCATCACTCCCAACACTTGACAAAACTCTTCAAACCACTTGCTATTAAAGTTAGTTTCTTGATTTATCTGGATTTCTCCAGGTGTGCTAAAACATGATATCTATTGTTCAGCCAATACATCTGTGGTGGATTGTACTAATGTGTCTCCAATGGATTAGCTTCAGTCTACTTGGTGAAATAATTAATAATGACAAGCACAAAACAAGTACATTTTTCAATGTTGGGCAGAGGACCAACTATGTCTAAAGTGATTCTCTCCAGAGGGGAACCTACCATTCTCCATCTTAGTTTTCCTTGTCATGGTCATTTTGTTATTCTGGACAGAGAACTGTATACAGTGTCTAAACCACTGTTGAAAGTCTGTACGTGAATATGATCAGAAAAAAATGCTCTTGCATATTTGTAATAGATCATTACAATACCTGACTCCCTTCTGTCCTTGCATTATGTAAAATGCAAAGAATTTCCTACCTTAGAGCTCTTGATAGCAATGAATGGAAGCCCTATAACCCGAGTTCTTTCGAAAGGTGGATCTTTCAAAAGCACTCGGGTTATAAGGTTTTTTAATTCATTTCTGTCAAAAATTCTTGAACCTTCATGCTTTTCTAACATCATGAATACTTAAGAGCTGTGTAGATTAATTACATCGCAGTTGGTCACCATGTCTTGGTAGCTCATAACAACAAAACACTATGCAATTCTGCACTCAATCTAAGTCCTCAATGGGATGACTCAATATGTGGTAGGATGTTCCATCATTACCATTGTAATGACTTGATGTGTAATACCACATTATATCATCACATTCTTTAGTGGTCTTGCCCATCAGACAAAGTTTTGGTGTGTGATCAGTATAATGTTGTTAGCCTTGAAGATTTCTGACTAACTCCAATTATGGTTGGATTATAACAGGATGACATTTGCTCAGCCTGAAAATATTGTGATGAAATGCGCTAAACTTTGTCCACTTCACGCATCTCATCACTCTCCTCGGCTCTTGATGACTTCACATAATGCTTTACAAGGCCGAAGCTTGTCCGCAAGCACCTTGGAGTCCCATATTCCATAGAGATCACTTCAGTCAATCTCGTGAAATTCAGGTTATTGATTGCCACCATGGCTCTTCTCTAGCCCCTGTGCTCCTGCATAGGGGATGTAAACATTTGAAATTGCATTAGGGATTACTGTGACTGCTTAATGATCTACCCTCAACCTTTTGGCCCAGAGGACAGAACAAGAATGCTGACATTATTTTCACCATGGCTGGTGAATGCTCTGCTTCCTCTAGATCTTGCCATATTATTGGACCAAGTCCTCACTACCACTACAAGTTCCTCGTCTCCAGCATACATTGATATAGTCTCAGGAAGCTAACTTGGATAATAGCACAAATTACAAACTTTGCTGTACGAGAGTCAACAGAAAAATAAGCACATTCCAAACAAACTCTGCAATAACAAATCTTTCGGTTTTCAGCAGCAACATGTTACTTTTATCTAGCCTATGGCTATTAGGTTTACTGATTTGAGTGAGAAAAGCCGATAATAAAGGGGAAACAACTAAACACAAGTGTGCTTTGAAACATAACATTATTTATTAACGCCATAGTGTTATGTTATCAAAGCAGGCTGACCTTCTGTACGACTATCGTCAAGGTGCTGTGGTTGAAGTCACAAAACAAGAGATGAAAATCAAGAGTAAAAACAGACCTCTGGAAGTACTCCACTTGTATATATCCTGGTTAAACAAAGCCTTAGTAAGATATCCAACAATTCCACAGGTTACAAACTTCAACCAATGGTCTACACCCAAACTTACGGTAAGAAAGTTGTATAGGTTTTTGCTATTGCCTGATTGAATAGGCTACCTTCCAAGAAGTTCATATAGAAACGCGTACACGCTAGTTTAAATCTCAAGGATGAAGATTGCAGTATGTAGCCTTTACATGTGTTAAAAGGATTATCACACGTTTACGACCTTTAGACATTTAGTTTATGAGAATGTTATAACTGTATGTAAAGAAATTTAAAAAATATTACATTGATATTCCTGCATAAAGTATATTTTGTATTCTAGCTATGCAAAGGTGAAATTTATGACAATTTTAGTCATTAAAAACTCCTGAACTGCAAACAGGAGATCATGCTTTGCCAGTCTTAAACAATGAAATGTGAATTACGCCCGACAGCTCTCCAAAACGAATGCTATTTCACGTAAAGTGCAAGTAATTTCATGATTTCTGACTTCGTTACTAAATGGAAAATTTTAGTTTTATTGTGTTCATGTTTTATTCACTTAGACCGTCTTGTCTCTTTCTCTAACAAAATTTCTATTCATGCTGGCTCATTTTCTCTAAGCAATGCTTACAGTAAAATTTGTTTGTAATTTCTAATAGTTTAAGTTTTTTATCCAAACCGTAACTGATATTTTTATATTCGAAAACTCACTCATAAAAATGAAGTAGTTTATATAAGGTTATATCTAAAGACGACAATCATCGGTTATAAAGTGTCTTTCTATTAGCAGTTAAACCCTTGCTGGAATGGTAGATAGATCGCTTGCTTGGCGTATGAGAAGAACCGAGAGGGATAGACACAAGTAAAAAAATGTATATCCAATTAGTATTCGCCTCACGATCTTAAGATTAGGCCTTATTTGTGAGGGAGAAGGAATGTGATAGTTTCAACAGTACATGAACGTCATATTTATACATATTGAATTATTTATTAACTAAAGCAGTAAGTATTGTTTTATCTGATATTGAAAGAATGGACCACTCATATATACATATTACGTTTCATTTAATAAAAAGTCAAAAGTGGATAACTACTGTAGCTATTATTTATCTAGCCAAGTGTTGCACGTACATTTCAGGTTGTAGAATTTTTTTGTGTGTGAATAACTTTTGTTTCACCTTGTACTTTTTGTGTAGCCAGTACCTGGTTTAAAGTTATTACATTTGCATTGCTCTGTTTGCTTCATACTGAAATTGATTGATATTTATGAATGGAAGCATTTAGTTTTACCCCGAGATGACTTCGCTAATAAAACACGGAAAAAATCGAAAACTTGCGCTATTTATCTCATCCTAAACTAGAAATGATTTATCTGTTCGTAGTTGATTTTTATTATTTCTACAAATATAACTGAACAAGGAAATTTGTAAATGAAATACCAGTTCTGGTTTTGGCACACAATCAAGGACTGTTTTTCAAGTTTCTGTTTTGTTGTTTTAGATATTCAGAGAGAAAGTAGTCTAACATATGTTATCGAAACTTTACACAATACTAATAATATACTTTGTTTAATAAAGATACGTTTTTATAATTTGGAATAAGTTCGCTAGGTGTTCAGTTATTTTACTGACTTTGATTTCTACATGTAGTTGTGTAAAAATATGATGATAATTTCTAATCTCTCTCTGTGATTTCTTGGATATACCTTCATTGATATTCAAACATTTTCGAGAATATTAGTATTGGAAAAGACGACAATACTTTGTTCTGTTAATTAATTTAGAGTTTACCATACATCAATTCTTGTTGAATCAAACCTGTAGATCCAGCCATCTGCAGTCAGGTGATGAATTGCTTATGATCAATGGACAACAGCTGTGTGATGTGGAGTTAGAAGAAGTGTTGAGTCTCCTGCATGATTCAACTTCAGATGTATGCCACCTGGTGGTACGACGGGTTAGTATTTTTTCATTATTTATACATATTTTGTAATAAATTATATTTCAAAAACTTCAGTAATAATAGAATTATATTTCAAAAGTTATTAGTTTACATATTAAAATAACATGGATTATTTACCCTATTTCCCTTCCATAAGAAATAGTTACTTTAAGTTATTTTATTTTTACTTAGGCTGGAATTACAAACGATTACAAAAGAATGCCAACAAAAGGACTAGTGCCAGATCCAGTTTCGAAATGGAGATCCCCAAATGAGATCACAACGTCTAACAACCATGAAATACACCTGCCACCTCTTGGTAGCAGACGTTCACATCCACTTGTTCAATTCGAAAGCGAGGTAAGGTATATATAGTATATCAAGTAAAATTTTTAAAAAGTTTCACTATTACTGAAAAATCATGAATTATATATATATATATATACT